>NC_043987.1:6285000-6490000 GCF_902150065.1 Myripristis murdjan | reverse complement strand
ACATGGACACACACACACACATGTTAGTTTTTCATTTCGACTGACAAGAGCCTCCTTGAACCAGCATAATGCGACTCTTACATCAACTGCAGTTTATCAGAGCGTGCAATCAGCCCATCTTGACCGCATGCTATGAACACACACACACACACACACACACATTCAGAATCTGTTATGGTACTGTACCTAAGTCCAACCCCCACACCCTTTGCCCATCCACCCAAATCCCAATGACACAGGTCCTAAATCTCTCCCATACCACTCCTCCACTCCTCCACGCTCCTCTGATCGCCCCCATTTCTACTACACACCCCTGACTTCACACACACCATCACAAACACAGCACAATCTCTCTCTCTCTCTTTAGTAGCCATCCCCCTCTCTTTTTCACATGCTCTCTCTTCCCCTTTCTCTCTCTCACACAAAAACCTGTCTCTCTTTCTCCCTTTCTGATTTGTATCTCTCTCCATCTCTTGCCCTGTCTCAAACAATCTCAGTCTCTCTCTCACTCTCTCTCTCTCTCACACACACACACACACACTCATTCCTCTTGCTGCTACACTCTGAGGTCTCCTCCTCCAGGAACGGACCACCGGGGTATTTCACACTCCACGGAGCTCAGCGGCTGTTAAATCACCGGATTCCCATGAAATCGGGAGATGATATGCTGCCATGCATCACTCCTGACTTTATATCTAATGGGGAAGTGCTGATAAAGTTTATAGGGAAATATTGGGTGTGTGAGTGTGTGTGTGTGTGAAAGAGAGAGAGAGAGAGTGTGTGTGTGATGGAAGGGGCAGAGAGGAAGGTGTGTTTGATGACAGAGGTATATTGGCCATTGCAGGTCGTGTTTTAAACGGTCATGGCCGTCTGAAGCGTGCTCTCCTCCCAAGTCAGGCCGATTTCAGTTTCTGTCTTTCCGCTCGTCTCTTTCCGTCCGCCTCACTCTCACTCTGCATCTCTGTCAATCCTCCGGCGTGGCTCTCTCTGTCTTTCGATCCAAACTTCCCGCTCTGTCTTTCAACCCCATCCCATCCTCTCTCTCTCTTTCTCTCTCTCTCTCTCTCTCTCTTTCTACCCCCTCCCCCTTATCTCCGACACACTTTCTCCACCTTTCTTTCTATAATGTGCTGCCCATTTTTCCTCCTATATTTCCGTGCCAACTCATTATCCCTGGACTTCTCACCATATGTCAGCCTAATCTGGGCGATATCTATCTTTTTTTTTTTTTTTTGCCATCTCCCTCTACTTTTCCTCCCCCCATTGAGGAACTATCTGAAGTTCCTCCCTTCCTCCATCCTCTCCTCTCCCCGCTCTCTTTCCCCTTCATCACCTCCCTGCCCTTCAGGTCCAGTGGACCGGCAGCTTCCCCGGCCCCGCCCCCCCTCCCCAAACAAATGTCACTTTCTAATTGGCCCGATGCTGGCGAGGCAGGAGAGCACCACTGTTTGGACAGCTGTTAATCTGGGAAGGGTCGGCGGCGGGGCGGTGCGGTGCGGTGTGCGGTGTGCGGTGTCGGTGGTGGGGGGGAGCGGAGGACAATCTGGAATGGCACTGAATGACGCAACAAAGGGGGGGGGAGTTGGGGGTGGGAGGGTGAGAAACTGAGTTTGAAGTCTGGCACAAAATCGCCACTTGCGTCGCAGTCTGCGCCCCCCCACCCCCCACACCCCCTCCCTCCCCATTCTGTCTGTCACCATGACGTTTGGGGTGAAAAGCTCCATAAATTAAACTGCAGTAAGACGCCACTGTGTGTGTCACCATACATCACCTACTGCCTCCCCATCATTCTCACCTCTGCTGTCTTCAGGGGAAATTGATTGACACTGGCACAATTACACACACAAGCGTGCACATGCCCCACATACATATGCACATACACCGTGTAGATACATACATATATATATATATACACACACACTGCAGTTTAATATGAGGCTCGGCTCCAAAGCCTCAGCACCACCAGCACAGGGATGTAATGGGCTCTATCCCCCATCCCTCTTTCTCCCTCCCTCTCTCTCTCGCTCTCCCCCTTTCTTTCACACACACACACACACATACACACACAGCGCTAGGGGAACCAATCGCCTGTTTTCAGCTCCTGTTTGTGAATGGGATTTTTACGGGAGAGGAAGAGGCAGGCGTTCTGCAGGCATGCAGCTGCCACAGCGGGGAGACGTCCCATTCTCTGCTCAACTCTCTCTCCCTCTCTCTCTCTCTGTCTCGCTCTCCTTTTTTTCTTTCACATTAAATCTCTCTATCTCTCTTTCTCTCTCACTGTCATTTTTTATCTCTGCTTTTTTTATCATATCTGTGTTTCTGCCTCTCTGTCACTTTTCCTATATCGCTCTCTCTCTGTTGGTACCCGTTTCCTTTCGTTTCTCTCTCTCTCTCTTTCTCTTTGCTTTCAATTGTGCCCGGTGCAGCAAACTAGTCTCTTTTTCTCTGTTCTCTCTCAGTTTTTCTCAGACACATCATCATCATCATCATCACGCTGTTTGTCTCTTTCTCCCCTTTTTCGCTCTCCCCTCATTCATGTCAGCCCCCTGCACACTGCAGAGCAGCTTGCTCTCTCCACTACCTCTTTAGTCTCTTTCTTTTTACTTCTCTCTCTCCCTCCGTCTCTCTCTCTCTCTCTCTCTCATCTTCTCACTGGTCATCATTTCTACTTTCCAAAGCTGCAGTAGAGGCAAGTAAGGTGTAAAACCTCTAAACATACACACACACACACACACACACACACACACATTTACCTCCAGTGAGTGAGTGTTCGTCCCGTGTGCTTCTGGATCCTCAGTGGCTGAAGGAAGAGTGGTGAGCGAGCGAGCAGACCAACCGGGAGCCTGAGAGCTTCTGTCAGCTGAGGAGAAGAGGAGTAAAAGAAGAAGAAGAGAGAGAAGAGAGAGAAAGAGAGAGAGAGGGAGAGAGAGATGAAAGAAGACAGGAACAAAGATGAAAAGAGACAGCAGAGACAGTGAGAGAGAAAGAAAGAAGAGAGAGAGAGTAGAAGAGAGCGGGTGGTGCGATCCAAGAGGAAGAAGGAGCTCAGGCTGGCTGGAGGTGAGATGAAGGGGAGAAAGAGAGAGGGAGGGAGAGATAAAGGGAGAGGGAGGGAGGGAGGGAGGGTGTGCTGGATTGGGATAGGAGGGGATTGTGTGATGTTAAAGCAGAGGAGGAGGAGGAGGAGAGATTGCAGCGAGGGAATGGACAGAGAGGAAAGTTGGAGAGAGGAGGGGAGGAGGGAGGGAAAGCTGGGCAGAAAGGGGAAGGATGGAGATGCAGAGAGGGAAGTGGGGAGAAGGAGGTTCGAGGCGAGAAAGGAGGGGGAGGGAACAGACCTGTGAGGGAAATGGAGATGGAGAGGAATCTAAAGTGGTGGAGTGTGTGTGTGTGTGTGTGTCATTTTGGGGGGTTTAACACTACATTTACATCATATTCTGACTTGTATTCGTCTCAACATCCAACTGGTTATTTCAACTTTCAGTTTTCTGAATACTGTGATAGATCCAACCATCCAACCAAAATAAAAAGGAAGCAACTGGCGTAACCGTCTTTCAAGCTCTTTCTGAACCACAAACCAACTCTGCCTGCACTAAAACTGAACATAATTTTGGGTTAACACAGTTGTTTGGGGTTTCCTTTTAATATAAACTCTCCAAGTCCTGTTCAACAGCAAGTCATTTAAGAAAATTTGCAAAATTATGTGATAAAAAAAAACTCAAACATGTATTTTGATTTCAAGGGGTATTTAAGAAAAAATGAGTTTTGGTGGCTAACAAATTCAATGAAGCAAATGAAAGTGGCTAGAGTAGCTAAAGAACTAACATTAGCCAGCAGAGTCACATGACATGTCTGAATGTTGATATGCAATGTATTTTATGACATTTCAGTGAATTTGTTGGTTTGCAGAAATGTAAAATGGCAACATTTTATTGTGGCGACTGGGTTGCTGAGCTCATGCATGAATCCCAAAAATCTGTGAAAATTCTGGAACGAGATAATCCCACTTGTTTCCAAGGCTAATAAACTTGTTTTAAGAACCTTCTTGAATCAGATGCAGTCATTTCATGAATAATTTTTTGAATTATTAGTATGAAGTCGTAGAGTCATTTTATCGTTCCTCGTGGGCTGACCTGCCTTATTCTCCCTTGCTTCAACATAGTTAGGGCCCGAGCCCTCCCAGGGAGAAGGGCCCTA
Organism: Myripristis murdjan; assembly: GCF_902150065.1. Lineage (NCBI taxonomy): Eukaryota > Metazoa > Chordata > Actinopteri > Holocentriformes > Holocentridae > Myripristis > Myripristis murdjan. The sequence goes on along the minus strand of NC_043987.1, from coordinate 6,485,803 downwards.
TTGTTATTGTAGTGTTTATTCTTGTTCTACTTGTTTCTAGAATGATTCCTCAAACAAGTGAAAATGCATTGGGATCCCACTGGCAGATTTTTTTTTTCACTTGCATTAAGAAAAAACAAGATTTTAATAAAGAGAAGTGGAAGAAAGAAAGAGAGCATAAGGAGTATATGCCCACTGTGCTTGTGATGCTTTTGACTCATTGGTGGGGAGCCTATATGTGAAACCATCAGGTCTGACTTTACTCCGTTACGACTGTAACCTTTTACAGCCTCAAACTACAAGTAAAACTCATGTCAAGCTGTCACATGCTGCCGGTCCTCGTATCGAACGTGCAGACAATCAATTTCAGACGGGACAAAAATATCTTCAATCCATTAAATCGCTTTGCAATCCAATCTTCCGTTGAAGTGTTGCAACAAGGGGCACGATGCTGCAATTACTTGGAGCAATAACTTATTGGAGCTTTAAAGTCAGATGGGGTGACAGAAAGAAAGCGAGAGAGAGGAAGGGGAGAGGAGGGAGGGAGGTGGAGCGGGCAAAGAACTGGATGACAGAAAGAGGAAATAAGAGTTGATTGAGTTTTGAGAGTGACGGCCACACAAGTGGAATGAGGGAAAATGGCAGCGCAAGACGAGATGGAGTGATAATGAAACAGGGCAAACAGAGGAGGAGGTCTGGAGACCGGAGAGAGGGAGGCAGCTTGCCCTCCGGGTGGCCAAGTGCACTCAGGAATGAAAAGGTTGGTGGGGTGACGGGGAGAGATGGAGGGGCAGAAAGAGAGAAATGGGTTGAACGGAAATTGATGAGATTGTTCAAATCCTCTCATCTGTCATGCACCTAATACCTTTTCAGAAAGTTTAGTGAGGATAATGGGTCACATGTGGACGAGCATACGGCGCACGCCGCTGTAACTCACAGCAAAGTGTCACTGAAAGCGTAGGAGCGAGGAGTTGAACCGATGCCTAGGAGGCACCGATTTATGTGCAGTGTCAACACACAAGAAAACAACTTTGTGTGAGCGGGTGAGTGTGTGTGCAAACCTGTGTATATACTGTATATGTATGTCCATAAGTGTGTGTGTGTTTTCCTTTGTGTGTGTATGCCTGAATACATGTCTGTGTGCTCATGTGATGCGATGTGACAAGTTTAGAATGAATCCCCCGCTTTACAAATGTGGTGCTACGTATGGCCAATTACTCATAAATGACAAATACATGGAGAAAAGGTTGAAAAACAGTGGAGTGTTCCTTTAATGCACCGACTTAGCGCAGCATACCTTCTTGCACTTAGACTTGCATGACCTAAGAGCCATTAAAGAGCCAGGTTTCAGAATGATAATCCTAATGAGATACCTTATTGATCCCCATACTCACTTTTCCCCATCTAGGAAGGTCAAAGATCAGAGTCAGCAACGGAGCAGCACCCCGGGGCTTTTTAGGGAGTCAGCTGCACAAGGACACCTCAGCGGGGCAGAAGCTTGCCAACGCAGGACTTGAACCTGGGTCCCGTAGTCTATTTAAGCGCTGGGCTACCAAAAATAGCTTTACTCAGCTGTTTGAATAACCCAGCGACATTGACGGTCCACTTCCATCTAATTTTAAAACAGCTGCCAAATGAAGCTATAAAGAGCTCGCGAAAAAATTCCCCAGGTAGCCCGAGGCTTCCCTGAAATGGGCTGTTTTGCACACATTAATGTGCTGCACCCCTGAGAGGCGCTCCCATGGGACTGTCAGACATGTCAGCTTTCAGTTTGTGTGTGTGTGTATGTGCGTCAGTGGGTACTGTACATTCATTTGTGCCTGCACTGGTGTTGCATACCTGCGCATATGTAAATTCACATAAATACCCACACTATGCAAGTGAGTATGAAAGCATGCAAGAGAGACAGAGAGACAGAGAGAGAGAGGATAGAGAGTGTGTGTGTGTTACAGGCAGAGCTGCAGCTTTGAGGGATTTTGTCCTTACAAGCTGCGTTACTGTCGACTACAGCGCTGCAGCCTCAACATCACGGAAAGAGCAGAGCAGACTCCGGCTGCCTCCTCTGCACAAAGACCACTGGCGATAAAAATGACTGCACACTCGCAGCACTGAAGTAAGGTCAGGAAAATTGCTAATGCAGACACACAGCGATGGGGGCTCTCTTTTCATGATGTTGTTTAGAGGAAATACCAAAAGAAGAAAGTTAAGGACCTGATTGTGCTCTTACTGTGCTTCTTTTTCCTGTGGCTTTGCGCAGCGCTGTTTCATAAGAGAATGTAGAGTCCCATTAGACGTGTGTAGTGGCAACCTGCCTGACACGAGCATACGTTTCAGGCTGATTTACCATCTTGCTTTTATGTTTATGGCTCCCAAGAGATATTGAGAAACAGGCACAGATGACAGGCATGTAACTGCTTGGTGATAGGAATTAAACGAGTGTGTGTGAGTGTGTGTGTGTGTGTGTGTGTGTCATGTGATTGAAAGAGAGAAAGAGGGTGAGAAGCAGAGAACAAGTGAAACAGACACTTGAGTTCGATGCGGAAGTGAGATAAAGTATATATTAACTGAAAGTAAAGCAAAGTGAATAGTAATAATTCACAGCAACAGTGTCACTTGAATAATAATAATTAAAGATGTTTAAAAAAAAAAAAAAAAAAAAAAGGCTAAAACACCTTTCTCCAATGCCTTATGCACAAAAACAGCGCAAATTTAACAATAAATCTGTCAGAAAAAATCAGTTCACATTGAATCCAAAATGCCAGGGGAAAATCTCACTCAAAAATAAATACTATGAAAATAAATAAATATGAAAAAACACTTTTTTGAGGGAAAAAAAAAACAAGTAAAAAATGCAGCCCTATAACAATATGCTGAGGGCAAGCTAATTGTGGAATATACAATCAGTTTGAACAGCCTTATGGTGTTAAGTAAAGCAGAGCTGCCATTTCCTCATGTCAGAAGAGGGAAACGTTAATGGGTAAAGGGTTAGTCGAACAACACATGGAAAAATAATTTGCGATAATGAAATAAAATGAGTTTCTACTTTGTAAAGCAAATGTGGTGTCTATGTTGGTTGGTATGTGCCTCTCCTCTTTGTCTCCATGAGAAACACTTAAGTCGTCCTCTCCAGTTTTTTTTTTTTATTAGCCCAGAGCACTCTGCTTAGATTAAACCACAACCGCTTTATAATTACTGTAATGTATCCATATTGGACAAGCCTGCCCTTCTCAATAAAGGCTCCAATAATTGACTCTCTTTCTCCCCCTCTCTTTCTCTCTCAGGCTTCTCTTTCTCCATTCCCCGCTGCCTCCCTCTCTGCAGCTATTGATCTCATTAATTTACATTACATTCTCATTAGCTGCTAAGAATACTTCATTTTGCACTAGGGGGACAATGGCCTGCAGTGGTTAAAACACCACAATTAGATTAGTCAACAGCAGATTGGACCAATCATTCAGATCACTCTGTGCATATCTGGCAAAGTAAATGCTATTAGCACTAAGTTTTCTTTATAAACACCGTGTCCGCCGAGCTACCACAAAATGGCTTCATCTGGAAATACAGCGATGCAATGAACATGAAGATTTGGCGCTTGTTGACCTCTTCAACTCTGACAGGGACACCAGCTAACGTATTGTCTGTCAGAGGCTGTAAGGGGCTCCGTTTCAAAGCTAAAATGAAGCGACGATACTGGTATTATATGAAACTAGATGACTTTACGAACCCATTGGTGTCAAGTATGTCGAACTAGGGCTACTCAGCGTTCCAGTTTTGGGCTAAATTTTGGTGAGAGAAAATCTGGTCATTTTAAAAGGGCTCCCTTGACCTCTGACATTCTCTGGGCACCCACGAGTCTCCCCCTGCCAATCCCATGCAGTTTGGGCCATAAACAGTGCATGTTTTTGCATGCAGTCCACATGTGTTCTTTTCTCCTGTTGTATAATGGTGCATTTGTGCATGTTGGGGCCTTAACACTTTTGGAGTTGCATAAATTGGGTTTGACTAGAAAGCTGAGCCTCTTGTGGATTCAATGAGCCACATTTGATTCATGTGTGATGATGTTAGCCCCCGTATAACCATTTCATTGTAGTGAGACCATTTTTTTAAACTTGACGTCATTTGACCTATAGTGACCTCTGCCTCATGAAACTTTACATCCACAAACTAGAGACCTTAGACATTCAGAGGATGTTTGGTTTTCCAGAACAGAATGCTAACCCTTCAATCGGTGAAAAATGCAATTCTTACAGAAATGTCTTACAAATGTCCAAAGTTTTTGATGCCAAATCACCGCATAAGTCTTTCTATGGTGTTCCTCAAGGACTCAGTGTCCTAATGTGATACTTTGGAAGGATATTTGACCAGTTTCATTATTTCTCAAGCGGTCAAAAATTGTCAAATCTTGCACCAAATCTGTGTAAGAAGTGGTATCGACCCAAAAAACCCCTCAAGATCACCTGTCCCCCTCTAAAATTGGGTCTAAAAAATGGGGGTGGAGTTATAACCTCTTCAGAACCTCCTCATTCACTGACTACAAAGCATGCAAAATATGTTTTGATGACCATATTTGGTCTACTCATGAATTAATCTCTCAAGCAACACAAATACGTTTATACTCATCAAGCTGTGGAATGGCCTTAAAAATAATAATTCATTTGTAGATTATAAGCTCTCTGTTGCAGCGAAAATAGGAAGAAAAAGTCCGCGCTCCATTGCTTTGCTTGTTTTTGTCAAGAGAGCTGTGTGTCCTAAAATGTCCCCCATCCATATTGATCTTGGAGTATAAATCAGTATTACAGCTTTAACATGGAAATTAGCTTTATTTCATGGTAGCATTGGCATCTACAAACCACCAAAGGTAAATATAACTGCATTAACCCTCCTATTATGTTTGGGGTCAATTTGACCCCAATCAATGTTTAACGTCTCTAAATAAATGCTTAACATCATTTTTTTTGCTTCATATTTTATGACTTTTCCTAATTTAATGGATACTATCTTGTAATCATGAAATTCACATGATGATATGTTTTCAGTGTCCTGTACGCATTTTGTACGCATCGGTGGTGTTTGGGGTCAATTTGACCCCAGACTGTTTTAGGTGTAAAAACACCATTTTACACACATTTGTTTTGGTTTTTTTGATGATACTGAGGTCACTATAACATGCAATTTGATATTCTTCATAAAAGTTCCCTCTGCTTTAGGGCCCTAACCTAACATAACCATACCTGAAGTAGTACGGGAACCACTGACATGGGTGGATATGGGGGGAGATATTGGGGAGGGGAAAACATAATACCTACAAGAACTTCGATATTTCCCATGCTGTGAGGGCGGGGAAATATGGTTCCCATGAGGACATGAGGATAGTTCCCACCACATGGGGGAGGAGCAAACATATAAATGCTTGCACAGCAGCCTTCTAAATCATTTCTCTTGTTGCTCTGTGTAATCTCACTTTATGCTCTCTCTCAGTTGAATATGAGCACTAAGCAATGGTTTTCTGCCAGTGAGGTTTTGTCACAGCTCTTTGACAGTGAAGTAACATAGAGGAGAATGTGTCTGAGACAGAGGATCATGTTGAGGAGGACCCTGGTTATGAGGCATCCTCTGATGAGAATGAAACCCTCAGTGTTGACCCTCCTGTTGTCTCTCAACCACCAGCAGACACGTTACCTTCCAAAAATGGAGAGGTATCATGGTCCCTCTCCCCACATGAACAACAGGGTAGACTCAGTGCTGCTAATGTCATCAAAATGGTTCCAGGCCCCAGCAGATACGCTGTCAGCCATGTCCAAGACATAAAATCAGCATTTGAGCTCTTTGTAACACCATAAGTTGGAAAGGAAATACTTGTGATGACAAACTTAGAGGGAAGGTGTGTGTATGGGGACAGCTGGAAAGACTTGGATGTGACCCATTTGCAGGCCTACATTGGGTTACTCACTCAGAAGTTGTGTTTCTTTTTCCTGGGGTCAAATTGACCCCGAACATAAGGCATGTTACTATCCTTGATAATAGAAATTGATTTTCTTTCCAAATGTTACAAATAACAGAAATCTGTTCTTAGAAATATTATTAAGCCATTAAAACACCAAAAATATATTTCTTTCCAATTTTAGGTCAATCAGTGAGATTTTATGGTGATTTGCATATTTTTCCATAGTCACGTAATAGGAATACTGGATGTATAAGTGGGGGTGGGGGGGAGTTATGTTTTATTTAAAGGACTATTTAGGTAGTCAACAAAGAAACCTAAAGTACCTGACACAAAAACTTTGGTAAAAATTTTAATTATAATAATTTTGTTGAGGTTTAAACTGCTGGGGTCAAATTGACCCCAAACATAAGGGGTGTTAGTAAAATTTGAACATAACAGGAGGGTTAAATCAACCTAAGCCCTGTAAATGCACCCATAATAAAGTTAGTCTCTATAAAATGTTTATGTAAAACTACACCCCTCATATCAGTCAGGATCACAAAGTCTGACTGCAGAGACAAAAATGTTCCATCCCTGACAATCAAGATCACTTTTTGTTATATTTCTGCTTTATTAAAGCTAAACTGGGCCACTTTTTCTACATAGTCAAGTTCAAACAGCTACCTCATGCTGCCATTTGGAGGTGCCATTGATATTATTAATGCTCTCATATAGTCTCTGACATTGCAGAAAAAATGTAAATCCACACTAAAACAGGACCTGCCAATGTCATTCTTATGATCTTTGACTGTTGATTCTTTATTTGTGTACATTAAAAAATGTCAATTCCACACCAAAGACCCTGTGAACTGCTGTGTGTGTGCATGTGCTGTTTCTATGGTGATCAACCAAACAGAGGCATACCACAAACTGTTTAAACTGTTAAATCTCTGAATGGGATAAGGGGTGAGTTACGAGTTATTTAGGTATTTGGAAAAGACTGTCTCTGGAGATTGATGTCATTTGCTGGTAATCTTTTCCCACCAAAACAGATAATATAACCTCCAGAGCTGATGCTGTGGCTGTATAATTGGATCACGCTCTATCCTTACCAAATCCTCTGGCACATGCTAGACCTTTCTGATTCCTATTCATGTGTGCTATTCACTTCATACTGTAAGACCTGCTGGCTTTGTTATTTTTCCAAGACTCAGAAGCCCTCCACTATACCCCAAAATTATTATTATTTTTTTAAAGTGGCTCTGTGAGCACATCTTCATTGTCTTTTAACCAAGCACAACAATGCACATTTTTTTTCACGAAGAATGATCCAAGTAAATGTTTTAATTTCCGGTCACAGGCCTGATGATCCACTGTCCTGGATAACATACAGAAAGGGTAACAACCTATATCATGTGCACTAAGCAGCAGTGGTAGTTTTTGGTCACTAGGTGGTACAATTGAGGTTAATGATGGCTTCCAGTTATAGCATAGTTTTGAGGTTTCTTTAGTAATGAATTATTAACATATGACTCAGTTCAGTTGTCCAGTGAGTCAGAGCCTCTGCAAAGTCCCTAAAATGTTTTAAACTGTGGAATCGTAGCATGTCCTATACATATGTATGTATGTATGTGTGTGTATATATATATATATATATATATATATATATATATATATATATATATACATATATATATATATGTGTGTGTGTGTGTGTGTGTGTGTGTATGTGTGTGTGTGTGTTTAGCATATCAATTTACAGTGGGAATGTGTTCACTGTAGCATCTACATGTAGGAAAAAATTAATACAATACAGCTCCCCCTATCTACAACTGCTGACTCTTCTTTTCTTTCTTTTTTCTTTCTTTCTTTTTTACTTGTTTCAGAAACATGTAACCAGGATATGTCATGACGTTTGCACTTGAATTTTACACGGTGTTATATAAAGTGCAATCAGAGACAACACATCAAATATAACAAAGGGCCTTAAATTAAAGAGAGCGTTTCACTTCAGCTACGTATCTCTGACATATAGTCTATATGACTGCCGTCCATCTTCCTGCCAAAGCCTCCATTTTCAGCCGGAGTTTAGCTGGTATTTGCTCCGTGACGTACACATTTTTAACCCTGTTTGCCCATCACAGTTTGGGGTTGCGGTTTCAACCAAGAGACTGCATCATTTGTTCTAACTAAAAGCAAGAGAGTGTGTGAATCAGGTTTTTATCCAAATCCAAATACTGTAAAATATTATACAGTATATCAGCTGCATGTAAAGGCAGATTAATGTCCAGAATCAGCCTAATCTCTTTTTGAATATTTTGCCAATATTTTCAAAATGTTTCATCCCAAAATGTATGTTTCAAAATTTTCTTGTATTTCATTCTGGCTTTTTTTTGCCATAAGAATTCTGATATAATATTATCAATGTTTTAAATGTAGGACATGGTACTGTTATAAGAAGTGACTGGAGGGGAAATTATGATCTTGGTAAGATGTTCATTCTTTCATTTCAGTTCAATGAGCAAAAGACTGTAATTTTCGATAAATTTCTATAAGGAGCTTTCTTTGATGTCCGGGTGTGTTCTTTATTATTTGTCAAGAACAGATCATGTTTCTGAGGTATTTCTTAAGAACAAGGACTTGTGAGTTCATGATTAACAAGCCATGTTGCAGCTCACTGCCCTCAGTGACACGGACATAAACCCAAAAAACCTCAGGATGATACAATCAGCAGGCCCACTGGTGGGTTCCTCATTCTGAGAATCATCGAGCGTGTGGCTTCTCGAAATGTCTAGAGGGAGAGAATGTACTTTAGTCTGGTAGCTTGAATCCATGCCAAACCTATCATATGGTCACGTAATATTACAAACCTCTCAATGTACCAGGAACCATTAGAGCTCACTGGTCAATACGTTCTGTCCAGTTACATAGAGGGCTAACCCCTTTACATACCATTAAAGCAAGGAGCAGGAGACACTTCATTGCTTTCAAATTAACTCTCTGCACAAAAGGTGAGCGCACTGTTTTGACTCATATGGTTTATTTATGTCCAAATCTTGCAAAAAGACTGAGTCAGAATCAAGCCAACACCCCTTTGTCACTTCTTCAAAATGCATTACCACATGGCGTTGATGAGAAAGTGCAATTAGTACACAATAATTACCTTTTTTTTTTTTTTCCTTTTGGAGAGATGACATTTTATTTCACAATACACAATAAATCAAGTTTATGCTTGATTTGTTTTGCATTCAAGGTTGCATGCAAATGCGTGCAAAACAGAAGTGAAGAACTGGCTGCACTGGATCTTCACACCATCAATCGCGCTTGGGCTTAAAGGTTGAGATAGTAGTAAACAGGAAGTCAGAGAGCCAGCCAGAACAAAAAAGAGGGTCATTTGTCTCACTTAAATATCAAGCAGCGTGTATAATGACGTTGATTCTCAAAGGGTCTCGGTGGACGCTTCACTGAAGTGTTCAGTAACTTCCTGATCTGAAAGAATAAGCAATAAACTCAATAGCAAATGACTGCTGGGGATTCCCAGTAAATTCCTGAGGGAATCTAAAAACTAACATCTAACAATACAAGCATGGAAAGCAAAGAGTACAGCACAGGTCTGATGCCATGACTCAAAATCCATGCCTCGAGCACTCTTTTTTCTAAATCTTTCTTCGATTGCTTACTGCTCCTCTGCTCTGTCTCTTGACATTAGTCATAGAGGCGTTGCGGCAAGACTCGGACAAGTCAGACCCGCCTGATGACTTGCCCTGACATATTCAGAGATTCCGAGTCCTGTCATGGTGTCCTTTAGCAAGACGCTGAGGCCCTCAGTACTCGTGGTGAGTGTTTAGCAAAATGCTTCCACAACATGGGCTGTTGCAAGAAAATACAATTAGAACAATAAGCACCCTTTTCTTTCTTTTGGAGATATGATATTTTATTTCATAATATATATTTTCTTTTGTTTTCTTTTCTTTTTTTTTTTGAAAATGTATTATTCAGATTATCAGAAAGAACATGGCAACAGATAAAAAAATAAAATAAACATAAGATAAGGACAAAAAACAATCACACACACAGAAAAAGATAAAAAATAATGATGATAATAATAATACAATACCTTTACAATACCTTTTTGCAAACCATGTGTGCATACCAAAGAGTTCACAACATATAATCAAATTAACCTTGAATTTCAAACATTCATTTTTGGTTGAGACATCCACCTTATAATGTTCTACTTATGCAGCTTCAAAATCGTTGCCACCCCTAAACCACAAAACTGATAACTGGCTGTGTAAAGCAAATGCTTCCCTGTGGGGACTATTTTATGGCGGAGGGATGTTTCACTCCACCCAGTTTCAGGCCATCAAAACACAACAGTTGCTGCTGCTTTTAGGAAAACTGAGGTGGACGACTTTACTACAGCGATGGAAAACTGGAGAAACTTTGAAAACTGAAGAAAGTTTGAAGTCTCTGAAAGTTAATTTTCATATCATTGTGGGATGAATGGAAACCAATGGTTGGATAAAAGGGAGGAAAAACTTTGTCGCAGTTCTAAAACATGACTGCGTACTTTGGGGGAAAAAAAAAACAAAAGTGTGAATTGGTATGGTCCTTCAAAATCCACTTGAAATTATTTTAACACATTTGAAAAACAGCTACTGGCAGTGTACCTTGCATTTATGAGGCTATTTTCTTGTTATTCCCACAGCTAATTTGCCAAAGCTATAACTTGCCAAAGCTGTATGTGATGTGATGTGATGTGATCATCACGATTCCAGCTCACAACGCAGAAAAAGATTAGTGTCCCTGGATTAAAATCAAGCACTTCTTTCTAGAGCCATTATTTGCACACACACACACATTCAAAATCATCAAGAGAGAAATCCATCCTAGAAGCGGTACAGCTACCAATTTCCTGAATAACTTTAACAGAAAGTAGTAATGCTGCCACAAGAAATGTTGTGTTTTGACTCAGTGATGCACCCACAGATATTCTCTCTCCACACTCTCACTTTTTTTTCTCAAATGGAACACAACCTTCCTCCTACATGTGCCATGCTATCACTATTAGTGTTTTCACCCACACATATCATCTACAACTGAATGATCACACGTTCACGGTGTTTGCATTCTGGTACGCACACTTTCATGTAAAGCAACAAATTCATGCCTGCTCTGCATGGTTACGGGCGTAAAGGTCATTTGGGGAAACTCAGGAAATCAATAACTGAAGTACGTAGAAGTGCAGGTTGAGGGAAAGCGGGTGCACCAAGGAGTAATTTACAACGCTTCATCACAAAAGCACTCTTGGCATGCCGTCAACATTACTGATTGATGATAAAGTTGCGAGAGTATTTGAGGGTGGATTTTTCCTCTAGTAGGACAGGAAAGTGGAGAGGACTGAATACCGTCCAGGCCTAAACTCAAGTTCAAGGCCATGACGAGTGCCAAATTTCGGCACGTCTTGTTCTTGGCCAAGATAAATAAGGAGGGAGGTGTGCAATCAGATTGCTATCTCAAAGGATGTGGGTGATTAACCACTGATAATGATATTCAGCTTTGACATCCTGAGTACTGCTAGAACTGCTGTAGTCGCTGCATGTTTGCGTGTATTTGTGTGTTTGAATGTGTTTCTGGGGGACCTCTCCAACGAACTACCATCTCAAGCAGCGTGCAGCAGAAAGCAGCCTCATCAGTGACGCCTAGGAATAAAAATCTTTGGTGTAGAAGGTCCCAGGCATTGGGAATAAACTTCTAATTGCCTATTTTTATTTCTTACTTTGTTTTGACCTCTGCAATGGGCCTGAGAGAGTACAGTGTAAGTACATGAATCTGCACTTCTGCTACATCAATAATATCTGGTAGACTGACAGCTTGAATCAACACCATAGTTTTGGATTTCGTGGTATTGTACTGACACTGCTTTTTCCTACATGTGCTGCTATTGAATGTCATGGCAACCGGTGTTAGTCAGACAAATGGCCAGTCAACCTTGACTTTGGTTGCACTTGGCATTTCCTGTGCGCATACACACCGCATCACTTGTCCTACAGTGCACTTTTTTGAGACAAATCGACAGGGATGGTGCCTGCAGCACGAATGCAGGACAGATGAAGTTCTTGAGGAACTTCATATTTGGGCCAAAAAGCCATTCTTAACATTTTTATTTATCTGAATTATACAGCCAGATCGTTTGTATGGACTGCAACAGGACAAATCAGATTACCAGTTAACGTCAACAATTCATCCAACAAATACAACCATGTAGGTCATGTAATATGACCCCCAGGAGGGTATCCTAAATTAGCGCCCCCTACCGGTGGCAGGATATATCCTCTTTCATTTCTCTCTAGGGATTGCATATAATGTGATTTCAAATGGTTTTTACTGTATGTTTTACCAATATCAGCGCCTCAACTGTTTAAACTATTTGTATTCAATAAGAATAATTTGCTATATCCCACAGATACGCCACAAGCCGTGGTGTGAATGCCTCAAAATGGTTGTAGTTTGGTTACAGTTAGGTGCAAAAATACTTAAAGTTAAGTACGGTTAAGGTTAAGGTTACAGGACCTTTGTGGTTATCGTGACGATAGTAAACACGCAGAAACAAATGAAACAAAACTTTCGAAAAGGAACATTTATTTGCATGACTGGTAGAGGTTCCATTTTTTTTTTTTTTGTTTCTTTTTTTGGTGGAGGCCAGTCTTGTTCATTTACGGGTCAGATAACACAGCAGGGTCCCTTATGCTGCGTTCATGTCCTCATGGGATGTACTGGAGGCTCCTACTCTTGGGTTTGCAAAGATCCAAAAAGAATGTTTTTTTCACCTCATTACAAAAACAGCCATAGCAGGTTTCTGTGCATTGTTACATGCATCTTATATGGCAATGAAGAATGATGGAAACTGTAGAAAATAAGTACAAATTCTATACGGTGTCTTGGTCTCCTGACTGATGTACCATTAAAACACTCATTAAACCTAAAAACCTATACCTTTTTTAAAAAAGGCTTTTTGTTAATGTCTGCTTTAGATTCTCCTTTTGAATATTTTATTGATCTTTTTAATCTTTTTTCTTCTTTGTAGCACTTTGAGATTGTTAAATGCAAAGTGCGTTAAAATAAATATATAAAATGTATTATTATTATTATTATTATTATTAATATTTTTGTTGTTGTTGTTGTTACTCATGTGGTTTAGTGGTACAAGCTGTCTTGCACCTCGATTAATGGAAAATCTATTCTCCTCTGCACAGTCAGATCTCACCCAAAGGTCTTTATGGCCAAATGTTGGCCATCCCACACCTCTGTCTACTTTTATCCAACAGCCTGCACAATGGATTTTGAAGCCTCTGCAAAACTACCTTTTTTTTTTTAGCGTCTTTTTGAAATCTGAAAATTGAAAAATTTAGCAGGAGGATCTACTGGCTAATCTAAAACTCTGAAATAATTTTTGGCATTCATTTAATTCCTGTCAACTGGAGAGGCTACGGGGGAAAAAAGAACAGAAAATTGAGTAGGTTGACAAGTCACACAAGAAAAACTGTGACATACTGGAGGTTAAAAAAGAGTCTGTGAGTAAAATCAGCTGACAGTGCAAAAAACACTGCATTTTACTTTTGCCGTGGACAGAAAGGGGGAAGCTGAAATTGACATACTGGAAACTCCCACAGAGTGCTGTGCTGTGTAGGTGGAAGTAATAGAGAGACAGACAGACAGACAACATTGCACCTTGACAACAAAGGAAAGCCGTGTTTTTGAGATAAGGTAAATAATCATCACAGACGGCACCAGGCATTTGTTACACGTGATTTTGTGGACGGCTGATCAGTGGTGGAGACTTGACTTGGCGTGAAGGTAGTGTCAATATTAGATTTCCTTTTACTGCTCAAGAATGTCACATAAAAATAGTTGATGGTTAAATCCAACATTAAAGTTTTGATGTGTTGTTGCTACTACTGTTTCGTTCAATGTTGAATTGTTGTTGTTTGGTCTTGTTACAAAAGACATAAAAAGAGGCAAATCTCTGCGACACAGTGACACTCTACCATATGCTGGTTCTGTTGCCACTGAAAAACTACTGTTTGTTTGTTCATTTATTTTTCAGCATATAATAAAAAGCTCATAAATCATATATACTTCAAGTCCCCATAGTAAATCTGCCTTAAGTCTGCTCCAAGAACAACCTACATCTGAAATTTGCTATAAACTAGTATGTTCTTACCAATTTTTTTTTTTTTTTTTTTTTTTTTTTTTTTTCAATTTTCAACGGTTTGGTTTTTAATTTTGTTGTTTTGTTTTGTTTTCAGGCTAATTAACTGCATTTATTTATTTATGCATTCATTCATTTGTTAACTTCTTTCTTTCTTTCTTTCTTTCTTTCTTTCTGCTGTTCTGCTGTCACTTCAGTGCATCCATACATCCATACATTATCAATTCAATGCTATCCTATACTCACAGAATTTTGTTTCGTTGGTCTGAGATTTTAATATGTAGACTGACGCCAATTCTGGGTTTATGGTGCTTTTAAATGAAATAAGAATGAGTGTGAGTGTAAGTGTGTGCGTGCGTGCATGTGTGTGTGTGTGTGTGTGTGTGTGTGTGTGTGTGTGTGTAATAGCAGTAAAAAGGCAGGCTTTGTGTCTAGGAGCTGCAGACAGACAGCTCTCAAGTCATACTGTGCTGTTTTTTGAGGGCTTGTGACTCGAACTAACCCGAACCCTTTTTAATCACCTCTATTCTCAGAAGTGGCCACATTTTTCTTGACAGCGCTTTTTCCACTGCAGGTGTCTGATTTCAGTTCACCTGCACATATGCCGACTTCTGATTTTCACATCAGCAACTCTGTCAAACCCTGTGTTTACATACATGTTCTACACTTGAAAGCAAACAATAAAAGGTCATGAAATTTGTGGGATCGTGTGTCACCCTCCTGTTCTTCTGGATGGGGGTTTCCACAAACAGCTACGCAGAAGGTAGAAGCGTCTGCAATGAAAGTTATTGCATGTTTTTCTTTATTCCTGCTATTTTCTAGAGCTTGATTATACACTTGGTTTTCCCCCTTTCTTTAAATAGCTGAATGTATTTTAATAGCTTTCAGTTTCATATAATGTGTTTGTATGACCGCTCTTTAGATCTCAGAGTCTCCAAAGGCTGTCTCAAACCAGCCGGCATGACGCTGCCTTGTCCTTTGGGCTTATTAGTGAGGAAAATGAATAAAGGTCACTTTATTTTATTTCAACAGAATGGCTATCAAGTGTGAGCGAGAGATAAGAGAAGCAGGCGGATGTGTGGTGAAATCCCACAGCCTACAGATTGTCAAGAAAGGAAGCAAGTGCTGTAGTGTGGCAATGACTCACTTTTTCATTATTTCTAGTAAACTCTGCCTCTCCCTCTCTCTCTCTCTCTCTCTCTCCCTCTCTCTCTGTTTTTCTCTTTTTGTTTCTATCTCCATTGTTAATACAGTTGTCTTGATGATGTGAGCACACGCACATGGTGAGATCCTGAAATTAACCCCAATCAGGGGCTTGGAGCCCGAACTTTACACAGGAACAATGCGTCTCCGCTGGGTTGTGTTTGGCACGGCGCTCTCTCTTCTGGCTCTCTGCTCCTCTCCAGACAGCTGCATGATCCATGAGATCAGCTCACAGAACGGTAAGTCTGCCGAGCATTTGATCAACACAAAACACTCCAGGGTGCCTCGGAATGGGATGCACTGTAATCCTGTGAAAAGTGTTTCTGTTAAATAACACAGGCTGTAATTTGGGTCAGCAGGTATGATCCGTCTCAGTCACGTCAGGGTTGTTTTTTATCTCTTGTGTTTCCTAAAGAAATGCTTTCTGAAGCTGACAGAAAACGGGCAAAATTACTGGCAAGTCAAATGAAAACAGAGCATGCTTATGTGCTATTGTACATTTTGAACTTTTTTTTATTGAATCACTGTACATTTTTTAAATATTGACAATAAACCTGTAAAGTTCTTTGCCTTAGAAGCTATGTCTCTCTCCATTTTCTATCTTTTTTATTGTACTCTTGCTGCTACAGTAGAGGTTAAGTGACATCCTTTGGTATAATTCCCATGGAGCCATAAGCAAATTAAAGGTAACTGTTTGGGTGTGGACTAACAGCCCGGTCCCTCTTAAATTCTCTTAGATTCTCAACACATTTGCTCTTAACCCTTTAAGTCAAAACTGAAAAAAATATACACTCCTCTTGCATTTCCTTCCACAGACTGTATATAATGTGATTTCAAATTATTTTTTATTGTATGTTTTACCAATAACAACTCCTCAACTATATGTATTTAATACTTTTAAACACTTTTACTCATATAAAAAAAACAACCTGTTCAGGGCAAAACAACAAAAATTTCATCAACACTTCACTGCCTTGTTGTTTCACCTTGAATTATTTCAGTCTTACCAATCCCTGAATTCGCTTAATATTACACCCATATTTTTTTCCCCTACAGTGGCCCTAGTACACCATTGTAGAATATACAGTGGTAATGGTATATATTTGTAATATATTTCCCATTTACCCATTTGTTTATTTTGGCAAAAGAGCGTTAACTGTGATGCCATTATTAGTAGGCTTGTGACGGTCGAGAGTGTACAGTGCTTTCCGGTGGAATTCCCGTGGGAAATTAATGGGGGGCTTTTTAGTCCACTGTTATCAGAACTTGGGGTAGAAATACCAAAACAATTTTGTTTTCAAAAACTTAACAAGGTAATTGCCAAATTCAAAATGGTGCTGGCTCAGAGCAACATTGTTGAGGAATTGATGAAATATCAAGCGGTGGGATGTATTTGTTGAGGAGTGGTAGACACTAGTAATTGTCTGATCACAGCAAAGCAACCGTTTCTTCCTCTTTACCCAGTATCCCCAGTGCTGGCGTCCTTGAAGTGCCACAACAACTATCAGTCCTATGTCCACTGCAGCTGGAGGGAGGGACCACACACACACGCACACACACCACTGGAGCTTTGGGTCTTGGACGACAGCAACAACAGGTACAAAACAGCTCAGACTGCAGTGGCAGAACAGTAGCAGAGCAGAGGAAGCAAATGGTGAAAGGGGGGTGAGAATTAGAGAAGGAAGGAAGGAAGGGGTGAAGGGGGCGGGGGTGGGGCGGGGGTGGGAGGGGAAGCTGCAGAGGGAGCGAGGCGTGTCTAAATTTGTGCTCCTGTAAACAAATAACTCTGTTTTCCTGTCTTCGCAGTGTGTCAAGGTGCATGCCCTTTGGCTCACCGGTCCAACACGCAGACCAACACAGGACAGTCCAGTGCAGATATGAAACTGAAATGTTTGTTATTGGCGTAAGCCACACCTTCTTCTTCAAGTCTGGGACTCTGCCTTCCTGTTCATCTGGCCCACACAAGCCTCTGGAGCTCTCTCAGTACTGTGAGTTCACATGGCGTTGCTGCAATCGACATCATTTATCATCATCATCATTAACTACAACAAACTAGAAAGCACTCAGAGACAACAAACATCAAAGGCTCCGTTGTCTGTGATTTTGATTTGAATTTAAATTGTTTTCTTTATGATATAAACCAAACATACCCTTAGGATTTTGAATCAAGCTTCTCGTTGCTTTAGACTCATAGTTATGGATTAACAATGATGTTTGAGTAATAGTGTAAATACTGCCACCAAAATTAATTGTTCCATGGCCCAATGCCATAGTGCCCATATATATTATGAAAATGTGTTCATTTTGTTTATATATTCTGCTGACAGATAGACAAACAAACCAACCTAACAAGAGCAGAAACATAACCTCCTTGCCAGAGGTAATAAACAAATTGATCTGCTGAGAACGCATCAATACATTATATTAGGGAACAACTTCAGCTGTTAAAACTTTTGAGTGTCTGTTTGAATACAAATGTTGCCGCTGGGTTGTATATGTGTTTTGATGTGTGTGTTGTACAGTGAGAGCGCGGCCACCACAGAAACTGTCTGCACACGCTGCAGATGGAGAAGGCTGGGTGCTCCAGTGGTCCAGCCCCTACCCCTCCTCTTCCTCCCTGAGCCAACACCTCACCTATCAGCTCAGTTACAGGAGAGAGAGACAGGACAACTGGATCGTAAGCATCAGTTATGAGTATTACAGCCAACACTGGGCCAACATGCATTTATGAAAATGTGCAGTGAGTTTGAAAAAAAGGTTTCAAAAAAGGGTTTACTAGATACACATTTTGTCAGCCTGAATTTTTTCTGTCCATAACAAAATACAAAATAGCTAAACCTGACTGTTGCACTGTACAAACACAATGATTGACTGACTGACCCTGGGAATGTTTTTTTTTTTTAGCATGCACAATTAGCATACTGCATTATAGACAAACAAATACAGACTTCGCATAAGAAATATGTTTCAGGCTTTACGCTGGCGCTCCTATCCTGTGTGCCTTATAGGTTTCACAGTAGATTTAGCTTTCATTCCTAGATCACCAAACATTAATAAAAGCAACAATGCAAGCACCATGGCAACATTATGTAACAGCGATTCATTTGACTGTAAAATGAAATGCTGTGCACATCTGGACTCAGCGGCCGATGCCTCTCTGTCTTTCTGCAGACGGCGAATTTGACAAGCACCCAAATGACAATAGAGTCGGAGGCTTTGTCTCCGGGTTGCAGGTATGAAGCCAGAGTGAGAGCCCGGGGGAAGGTGGGACAGTGGAGTGACTGGAGTCCTCTGGTGACTTGGCAGACTGCACAATGTGAGTTAAGGAAATCACTCAACATAGTTTAGAAACTAAACACATGTAATCTTGTTTAACAAGCAGTACACTCACAAATGTGTGTATGAATCCTCTCTAGTACAGGCAGTGAAAAACAACAGCTTCAGATTTGACACTTTTGAGCAAAACATGTGGCCTGCATATTTCATGCACTGATTTTTTTTTTTTTTTTTTTTACTCCAGACGGATGTTCAGTATTTATTTATTTTTTTATAGATACAGAATTGCTTCAAAATAAGACCACGCTCCTTATCTCCTTTCCTCACACTTTCTAATCTCCCCTCTCTGTCCTTCTTCATGGGAGCTTGGGAAAAGTCTGGGTTGGAGCTTTGGTGATATTAGCTTGTTTATGTAAATGTAAATCTCTCTCTCTCTGTCTCTCTCTGTCTCTCTCACTCTCTGTCCAGCCCTCGAGGAGAATCCGAGGCTGCAGTGTGTGCTGGATGGAGAGAAGGAGGTGACGTGTAGCTGGGAGGTGAGGAGAGATCTAGCTCATTTCATTACCTACCAGCTGGCCTACCGACACAACCACAGTGCACCGTGAGTCCAATACACACACACACACACACATATGCTCCCTGAGTATGAAAAATGAATGTCTTTGTGCACATGTGTGCATGGTGTGTTAGTGAGCCTGTTATTAGTTATGTGTGTTGCTGGTAATTTGCTTGAGAGAAAAGCAAAGAGGTCGTCCCTAGCCTGAAGCTAATCTTAACACCTCTACCTCTTTGGTGTCCACTAATTCATCCATTTATCCATTCAAACAGTCAGCCATGAAGCCATTTCTCTATTCACCTCTCCTCTCCTCTCTTTAATTCCTGCTGTATCCAGGTCTGAGATCCGCTGTGCTAACTCCACAGTCAGTGCTGACAGCAGAGAGACGATGCTGCGGTACAGTTGCTCTCTGACAGTCCCAGATCCTGCACATGTACTGCTGGAGCTCCAACCAACACGCAAAGCAAAAACCTTCAGGCCCTACCAACACAGTGAGTAGACAGGAGAGAGAGATTCAGCACAGCACTGTAAATCACTCTCCACTTTAAATCGTGTCACCATATGTGCACATGTTTGTACATACTGAAGAGAAAGCAATGGACAGATTAAGGGAAGTCGGCTCACAAGAGCGAAAACAGAATTTTTCAACAATGTGGAATGAGACAGGGCTGTGCTCTCATACCACTTTCCAACATACATGTCAGTGAATCAGAGTTTCTGAATGACGCAGCAGCCCCAGGACCCGTCCTGAGCGACAAAGAGGTCAGATTGCTTCTCTGTGCAGCTGTTGTTACTTTCCTCAATATCACAAGGACTGCAGCAGTTCCTAGATCACCTCTGGGTAGTCTGCAACAACTGAGAAACTCCAAGTCATTTCTGAAAGAGCTAAAATAATGATTTTACCACTGAGGCCCAGAGATCAATCATCAGTGTCATTTCATACTGGGTGACACAAGCCTGGAGCACACACACAGTCATACGGCAACCTGGTGACTGAGAGTGTGTGCTTCTGGTAAATTTGGTCTGTCCATGAATGCAAATGTGTATCACATCTTACACTCAGTGAGGAAAATGCCTTTGGCCAATATAGATATTCCCCTCAAAATCTGGTGCAAAATATTTGACCATTTGATTTCTAAAGTTTTCTGTAAGTGAGATGTGGGGCCTATCAAACCCACCAACATCCAACAGAGATTCTAAACACCACATTCTGTTGAAAATTAAAGAGCTTGGTCCTTTTCCACTCACAATCAGTACTCAAAAATGAGCCCTTAGATTTGGGAACCATGCAAAATCCTAGCTGCAGGAGCTGAACCTCTCCAGCCTTACAACATCAGACATCACAGACTTTTAAAACAGCACTGGTTAAAAAAAAAAATTAGAATTAATATGAATTAAATCCAGGCATTTAGCCCACTGGAATAACCAATCTAAAACCCAAACACAATGCTACATGGCCCGCAAAAGAGGCCACAAAATGATTACCTTTAGATTATCTCTTCTTCATGAGAGAGAGGAAGCAGATGGACGACTAAGAAAAGACAAAGTGACCACCAATCAGCGAAGGAGACTGAAAGGCACAAGATATTTACCAGAGGAGCTCATTTGTGTTGGAAAGGAGAAGTTGAGAAGGAAATGCACAGGCCCCTGAAGTTCACTCCTTCCACAAATTCACGCTGAGAATGAGGTTGCTGACTGGTGTGTGTGAAGCTGCTAAGACTGTTTCTCAATAACAGAAGAAACAAAAATACATAAAAAGCAGCATGTTGGTTGGCATGGCCACAATAAAAGTGAAACTGAGACTGGTCCACTCTGTTCTAGAGATCTGCATATTTGCAGTTCGGCATACAACATGTTTAACAGTCTCTGTACTGTATTACACTTTGTGGAATTGTGCTTCACTGGACAGACTGAATTGAATTAGACTGAACTTAACTGAACTGAACAATTGAATTGAATTGAATTCAACTGAATTGAACTGAACTAAACTGAATTGAACTAAATTGAACGTAACAATTAAATTGAATTGAATTTAACTGAATTGAATTGAATTGAATTGAATTGAATTGAATTGAGTTTCGGGTAATTGAAAAAGCCTGTCTGAAGCTCTGTGGAAAGTGGGGATTAGAAAAAAAAAGCTGTCCCACTGAAACAAAATCACCCAGTGTGTTGATAAAACTTCTGCAAGGAGCTGTGAAGTTTAGCAGACTAGTGCACAACTAGGACTATAATAGTGCTGCCACCTAGTGTTTGAATTCATCTATTGCATCCCTATCTGCTTTTTGATAACACACACACACACACACACACACACACACAATGAAATGATATCTATCTATCTATCTATCTATCTATCTATCTATATATATATATGTATATATATATATAATATATATATATATATATATATATATATATATATATATATATATATATATATATATATATATATATACAGTATATATACAGATATAGATGTAGATATAGAGATAGAGATAGAGATAGATATAGAGATAGATATATATAGATATATAAAATGTTATTAGGTCTCATATGTTTGTACATGTGTTTAGATGCAGTGGTGATAAGCAATATCATATCATTGTTGAAGGTAATAGGTAATACAGAGGAAAATCAAGGAGACAGATGAGAAATAAATGAGAATGTTGGTATTTCCATCCTCAACAACAGCAAGAGAGAGAATAATCCAGTTATGTGTTCATGACGAAGTTGGCTATCACTATTTTGACCTTTACCGTCAATGAATGTGTTACTGCACTGCCACTGCACTCTGACTTGTAACGTTGGGGCGATGTACATATGTGTGAATCATTGATGTTCAAAAAGCTCTTGATCTTAAAAAAAATAAATAAATAAAAATAAAAAATAACACTTTTTACGGTATTTATTGCAAAACATTCTCTTTGTTTGCAGTTCATCCCGACTGCCCTCACCAAGTCAATGTGACAGAGAAACAAAGGAACTGGATGGTGGAATGGGCTGAACCCGACAAGGCCCCACTAGTCAGCTTGTGCTATCAGGTCCGATACTACAACACAGAGAAGCAGGTGAAAAATCATATCATTATATCATAGGTTCTATATGCTATATGGCCAATCTCTAGTCTGTCAATGAAAGAAGGCTGCCACATTCTGGTTGTCTGTTCACACCAGCAAAGAGACCAGCGGTGTCTTGCCAGCAGCATTAGATTTTAGGGTATTTCGACCATTTTGGCTGATGGGGGATGGTTACCAGGCACGGTTTGTGCTGCCTCGGGTGGTTTAGGGGCTGATCTTCCAATTGGTCACATATCTGGTTAGGTGGCCCATCTCTGGACCAGGCACTGAGAATCAAGTCATTTAGATAAAATGAGATGTGGACTGAGCCCAGTGGCACAGTGACTTAAGAACTGTGTCCACGCAGAAAAGTAATGGGGGCTAGGAAATAGTCATTTTGTATTCATAGGCAAAGTGCAGGATTTTCCTATTGTGGTGAACCAGTCTCCAGGTTGGAGATCCAGAATGCATGTCAACAGGCCCCTGTCTATTTCCTCTTTCCGTGTCAGTATCTGAATCTGCTGTGAGAGAGTGGTCCTGCTTTCTGCTGAGGACATGAGCGACTCTCCCAAAATGTTGGGCTCTGACAAGCACGGCTAATCAGCTGTTAAGGAAGGTTCCTCTCCTATGCAGAGAGGAGCCAGAGAGCAGGCAGGACAGTGAAGCAGCAGGGCACCGGCTGGACAGTGACAAAGCAGACAGCTGTCATCGATGTTTCTGCTTCCATCTTGATGCTTCCATCGCATCACATCCACAGCACATCTTTAAGAGATGAAAAGTGGATGCAAAACAAGGGCAAACTTAGACTTTCATGCACTAATAAGCAATAGTGGTAGAAGGCTCATTCTAATTGTGCTGAGGTCACTCATAAAGCCCCATTAGAGGGCAAAACCTGGGTGAAATATAACTCACCAGGTTTTTGTATGATCAAGTATGATCTTTTATTTGTTTTTTATGCAAACACAAACTGACAAAAACGTAATGCATCTTTTATACCTTCCCCTTATTAGGAAAATGCTACCCTCAAGACTGTCCCACAGGGATCCAAGTCCCTTACCGTCCTTGGAGAGTCTCTTGCCCCCTCCCAGCGTTACCAGGTCCAGGTCAGGTCTCTGGTCTGCTCTGGAGATGATTATGAAGGGCCACCCTCTGAATGGACTGAACCTGTAGAGTGGAACTCACACGCAGGTAACACGTATAAATATGTAGTTCACACCCATTTCACATGAGAAGACATAGCAGCTACACATGTAATTTCTCTTCAATTTTTTTTTTTTTTTTTTTTTTTTTTTTTTTTTTTTTTTTTTTTTGAGGAAGTGCCAAGGTAATCATCAGTAAGCAGCCTGGACAAAAACAAGTGAAACGTGCATAATTCATTTTTATTGTTTATGCCCTTAACTTATTCATCTGTGCCTCATAGACTGTGAACCTTGGTACTGTAGATGAGATAATGTGTTTATTTATTCATGTTAACTGCAAAGCAAAGGCACTCTCTCTCTCTCTCTCTCTCTCTCTCTCTCTCTCTCTCTCTCTCTTTCTCTTTCTGTTTATTTGTCTTTCTCTCTGCTTCTCCAACCCAACTCTTTCTGAGGAAGAATATTTTCATAAAACACGTCTATAATTTATTGCGCAGCTTCTTTGAACTTTTGTGTTGTGAACTCTGTGTTTCTCTTCATAACGCCTTTGAAGCTGAATCCCAAGATCTTATGGAGTGTGGCATAAATCTTATTAATGTTCTAACACCTTGCAGGCGTTTTATTGCAGTGGCTTTCTCATATCTTCCACCTGGACAATTTACTACACTGACATGTTATTTATGCCCATGGATCAGTAATCTGTGGATTTTCTGATGGTAAATCAATATTTGGTTATCCTGGATTTTGATGTCCTTGGTTGCTCCTGTCTTCATTGTTTATCGTCACTGCCACAATTGTTTGTTGTCACTACAGCCATTGGCATTGGTTATTTTTGTCATAATCATCATCTTCATCATCAAAATTGTTTTATTATGTCCTCTGTCCCCTAACAGTGTCCAAGTCCTTCACGCATTTCCTCTACATCTTAATCAGTGCAGTAGTGGCCATAAGCTTCCTCATTCTCTTCTTCAGCATTACAGCTTGTAAAAGGTACCATCCAGTCATTGTGTTCCTTCACACATTTCATTTTAGAATTGATGTTGTTATTCCTTTTGTGTTAAAGCGTGTGTGTGTGTGTGTGTGTGTGTGTGTGTGTGTGTGTGTGTGTGTGTGTGTGTGTGTGTGTGTTGTTAAAGATGTAGACAAGACAGTTATTGCCTATGGTATGAGATATCATGTTTAATAAAATTCAGTAAATCTCTCTCCATTGCACTGAATGTATATATATATATATATATATATATACATGTGTATGTATGGATATGCATTCACTATGTCCATTTTAGAAAAAAAAAAAAAAATGTTGCCTGAAATTCATTACTTCATAATTCACACTGTAGTTTCTGTAGTTCAGTACTTTGGAACCAAAGCTCTTAAAGTGACATGGAAGTTTAGTTACACATTATCCCAATTATGTTCTTGAGTTCAATATGCGTCTATATTCTGACACTCATGTTCACCATGAGTTCCACTGCACAGAGCACAGATCCTCTGTTTTTCCCCATTTATTGTCTTCACAAAACGTGACTGACTCAACATGACTCGAAGGCTACGTTCAGACAGCAGGTAGAAAGTGGCCTAGATCTGATTTTCATATGGTGTCCTAAATCAGATATGTTTCCAGCCGATGTGACGATGTGTGAACACTCACTCATCAGAATTCATGTGTTTTTTTCCACTGAGCACACTCACATCTCTGTCAGTGTCAAAATACATTCATTGTCAGCAGTGGAAGACAGAGCAAAATATGGAGAATAACAGCAAAAATGAGGTTATAAATTTATAACAGGAGGGTATAAATTTAAGAGTTATATGAGAAGATGCTTCAATCAAAGCTCTTTTTTTGCTTTCTTGCCCTCAGCCTGAGCAGCTGATGGACTGTCACCACACCACTATTTTATTAGCCGTGATGCTGGACTGTCATGCAAATGACATGTCCTGCTGTTGAGGAGCGTGCTTGTTGTAAATGTGGGGTCATGATACAGATCTTTTCACACTGATGTCAGATACAGGTCACATACACAGATGAATGTGAACAATCAAAGCAAAAAAAAAAAAAAAAATCTCTTCTAGCTGCTGTGTGAACACAGCCAAAGAGAATCACTTCAGGAAGTGTGGTCATACCTTTTTTAGGCTGACTGCTCAGTTGTCAAAATATAACAAAATAGATCCAGTGATGCAGGGAACCAGATCTACTTTCTGGACACCTGAGTGTCAGATTAAAGACTTACACTGAGCTCAAGAACATAATTCAGGCCCTGTTTATGTTACTAAAGTTCCATGTTGCCTGAAGATGCCAGTCATTATTTTGTATATGGCACATGTTGGATTTTTTTATTTCAAATGTAGATAGGTCACATGTGGATAAGCTCTTCATGTTCACCAGATTTTTCAAATGCACATGCTTTACTAACCCCGAGGTGCTTTCTGTCGTTGCATGGTCTGCACCCTCAGAAAGGCAGATCTGTGGGAGGAGTCGGTTCCCTCTCCAGACAAGAGCAAAGTCCTTTCTGACATCAAGGTGAGAGCTGATATTTCTGCAGTTTGACTGCTCTAATTATTGTTATCCTTTCCTAATGTATGATCGATCACTCACTCAATCCTTCAATCAGTTATTCCGTATCTGTATTTTGCTGTATTGTATTGCACCTTTCTGAACAGCTGATTTATTTGACTCAGGCTGCCAAGAGCTGGAATCTCATGCAGAGTGAGAACACTTACATCTGCAAAGGGCAAAACTTAACCATCTGGTAATACATTTCACACTCTACCACTAGGCAGATATGAGAGCAAGTGCAAATGATGCCATCTTAGAATAACCATTTTTTACATAACTAATACTTTTTATGCACTGCAGCTGCACTCACGAGGACATTTTGAATTACTGTGGTAATAATGTAGGATAGATGCTAGAGCAGGGGATAGGACTTTGCAATAGCCGTCACCGATCACCATGGACACATAAGTCTGACTGACAGGCTCTGAAGGATTAATCATTCAGGATGTTCTGTCGTTGAGTAGCTGGCAAGAAACACTTTCTCCTAACGCTCTTGCAGGTCCTCAGAGGCTTCGCTTTGGGCAGCCAAGGACTCTGAGAAAAAAGGTTTGGAGCTCTGTGAGGACCAGGACTGTCAGGATGGGGATGACTCGCCCTCTTTTGTTAAGGAGGTTAACAGCTCTGAGACATCCGCCATGAGCTTCAGCGGCCCCTACATCCTGTGTCAGGTGAGCCGCTGCAAACTGCGTCAGTGCCATTAGTAAGGTGTAATAAGGAGCCTCTCGAACTCTAAGCAGTCATCAAAATTAAAAAAAAAAATGAGAACAGCCGCAGCACGAAATGTATTAATACTGAATTAACTGTTGAGAGTCCTCATGTGTTAGAATCCCCCAGGTAGATTCAAATTGACTAAATTTGACTAAATAAAAATTGTTACCCAAGTTTATGTGTCAGGTTTTTCAGGACATTCAGGTGGTTATGTTTGGTTGTCATCTAAAATAACTAAAACAAATGTTTGGATTTTGATGATATTTCTTATGTGTTTTATACAGCTAAAAAAGCCTGGGATCAAATAGACCCCAGTGAAACACCAATAGGTACAAAATGTGTAAAGCACATTGAAAACATATCATCATGTTAATTTTATGTTCATCCACTTGTCCCCAATTAGGAAAAGTCATTAAATATGAAGCAAAAACTTTTTCCTGTCACTATGTCATGTGTATATCTGCCATAATGTTGGCATCTTTGAGTGTATTTATATATTAATTTTTTAATTCTAGGTAGCTAGTGATGACATCTGGCAGCCATTTACTGGCATAATGAACAGCAGCGTTTGTCCATGTAGCTTCATCTCAGCGTCTTTGTTTTACAGAGCACATCAGAAACAAGCCAGGGGTCAGGAGAGGGCACCTTGCTGGGCAGTTCTGTGCCTTCCTCTCCTGAGGAGTTTGCCCTTTCCATTTCTGGATCCAGTGAAGGTTACGTGTGTATGCCCAGCGGGAGCTTCTCCTGGTCCACAGAGGATCTCATATCTCGCAGTCACAGCAACAGAGCCACAGACGAGATGGCCGACAGCAGTGCCAGCCAAGATCCAAAGCTCACAGAGCAGAGCGAAAAGCAGGACATTCAGCCTGATCCTAGCGGCTCCACCCCAGCTGACAAGCCCCCGGCTTACACACCAGCACCTTTAGCCGCCTGGCCACAGGGGGGCGCCCCACACAACTCTGGCTATTGCGTTCTCCCCTGAGCTGTAGGATAAGCAGCAAATTTGAGCATACAACATATCATTAAATAAACAGTGTTTTTTTGTTTTGTTTTCATGAGCTCTCTCTTTATAGGGGACAATGAATGGATTGCGAAACATTAGATATATATTCTCCCAATTTTTTTTTTTTTTTTTTTTTACCTGTTGTTGTTGAGTGACAACAAATTCTGTGTCTAACCAGTGGAGGGCAGCAGTGAGCTGGGACTGTGTATGCTTTGGGCCTCTGCCTGTCACTCACAGAGCACTTTTCTCTGGATTTATTTCAAAGGCATGGATTGTAGTAGGACACAGCTGCTCTCTTTCTTCATTTGCTCTCTTGATTCATGTCACCTCTGGGAGGTCATGGCAGAGGAACATTTGATTTTTCCTGGCAGGGCATTATCTTAAAGCCATGAGTAATCATGGACGGACAATTTAGATGCAGAGTTTTAAAATGATAATAATGGAGTGTGCGTGTGTGTGTGTGTGTGTGTGTGTGTGTGTGTCTGTGTGTGTGTGTGTGTGCATTCTTTAGCAAGCACTTAAAGGCTTTTACAGAGGATGTATCTAACCAGAAACTATTATGGACTATTTTTGAAATCGATTTTGTGCTGGTTTATCACATCCTCTAGCTCCGTGTCTTTCCTACAGGTGAAGCAGGAGCCAGAACTGTATCATCTGTTTTCCAGTGCTACAAACAACAAACTCATGTAAGAATGTATGTAACAAAAAGCTGTGTGAGCTTGACCTGTCACTGTCACTATTGAATAAAGCAGAAATGCCACAGAATAATAACAATAATAAAAATAATAAAAATCCCAAATGGGCAACAACAATAAAAAGGTAAAACAACCACATGACCCTAACCCTAACAAACAAACAAACAAACAATCAACAAATAAATTTAAAAAAAATACCTTTATTAACCACTAGAGAAATGAAACTAAAATTCTGGGTTGAGAGGGTGACAAGAGTCATACTGAACTGTGTAATGTTACATTTAATATTTTCCTGTATTGCGATAATTTAATTAAATTCATGAATTTGGCATTGTTTAGCAATGCCAAATAATGACAAGCTGGATTCCCATCATCCCCCTCCACGGCTTGGGGCCTGCGAGTGTGTGTCATCAGCCCCCAAGATGTTTTGGAGGGAAAGGGGAAAAAACAAAAACTTGAAATTAAAATATTTGATTTTTATATTAAACTATTTGCACCCAATTACTATAAAAAAAAAGTGTAATAAGAAAAAAAATAAAAGGTTTCGATGATAAATTGATGAATTAATAAGTGAATTATCATCAGTTAATTAGAGCCAGCACTACAAACCATCCATCGGTCTATCAGCCAAACTATCCATCAGTGAATGTATTTTTGTTGCACTTCTCTTTTCTGGTTTATGTAATTTTACATTATGTGTTATTTTTATGTGCCATTATATGCAATTTCTCATTAACTGGTGGGCTACAAAATGCTGGATTTAAAATAATAAATCAGAAAGTAGCCTGAAATATCCGTGTGTCGACTCAAGTCATTTCTACATTTGCAAAAAATGATCCGCAGTCACCGTGATGTCTCATTTGAACGAATGCAGCCCACTGCCTAATATGAGTGTGTCACTTACACCCTTACACCCTGTTTCTGTCTCTCTCCCGCCTTCCAGCACACACAGGTGTGTGCACGTGTGGAAGTGTCCTCACAGTGTCTTAGGATGCCGCAAACAAAACCCTGCTGATACTCGTCAGGGCTATGTTTTTGGTTTCTTAATTGTTTTTTTGTCTATTGTTCCACATTATTATGTGTGTGACTGGATATGGCTTCTTTTTTTCTGACGTCATACATCCTTATGAAGCTGGGTGCATCACCAATGTATGATCACAAGGAGGATATTATTGTGTCTGCAGAATTTTATTTACTTCAACATACTTTCTTGCTCTCATGCACACACACACACAAACACACACACACACACACACACACACACACACACACACAGTGTTATGTAATTTATTGCTCTGTTTATCTGCACGTCTGACTGACCTGCCTATGACCCATTTGAATTAGAGGTGTTAGAGCGTATTTATGCGTCTCTTAATGATCCAGAGCACAGGTTTGACTGTGTGATGAGCATGTGCATGTGGTGTATGCATGTGCACATGCTTGCATGTGTGTAGCTGCAGTATTAACACATTTATATCATGCGTGCATGATTCTCTCTTGTCTCTGCAGAGACAGAACACAATGCTGGAATTCCAGGCACGCTGATATGGACTTCCTGTGTTTTCCGACCATCGCTAGGTACAACTTCCTGTCAGATGAGGTGCGGAGCAGCTTGACACATACATACATACATACACACACATACACACGCACACACACACACACACACACACACACACACACACACAAGCCAAGTCATGATGCCCACTAGCAGGCTCAGCTAGCACATTCATTTGGCCTTGGTCCCCCCAGCAAAAGGTGAGGGGAGGTGAGTTGATGTGTTTTCCCAGCATTCCAGGCTGTTTCAGATGCTCTGCACCAAAAACACTCACATTCCTCAGCAGCACGGCCACCATCAGTGGGCTATTGTTCACAGACAGAGAGAGAGAGAGAGAGAGAGAGAGAGAGAGGGAGGGAGAGAGGGTGTTGAGAGGGTGAGGGGTTGGTGAGAAAGAGACAGACTGACATTGACACACATCAGAACCTCTGTCAACGAAGGAAGATGATGGCCGTTTATGGAAAGTGTGTGTGTGTGTGTGTGTGTGTGTGTTGTGGCTGAACGGGGAGCAGCTGGGCTCTTGCCTGTGTACAGCATGTCCCTGTCCTTTGTCATAAATAAGAACAGGAAAATAAAAGTGGTGGAAGGTGTAGGGGGTGCGTGGCGCCACACGGATGCTTGTGTAACCTCCTGTTCAAAGGCCTCCGGTTTCCCCACAACATCAATGAATATGGGCCATGCAGAAGCCCAGACATAAGCCCAGTCATAAGTTATGTGTTCAGAGCAGATGGACAGCCGGTTAGACTGCAGCAGGTCGAGAAAATATGCGGAAAATATTACTCCATTATTTTTTGTGTTTCTTTTGTTTTGTTTGAAGCACTGAAGGGAGATCAACCTGGATTACGATAAAATGTAGGGGAGACACAGGAGACATGGCTCTTCCAGGGTTCCTCCTGGGCTAGCAGGCACATGTGCACCAGGACGAGGGGTAACCTTTAATTTTGTAGGGGTTTGCTAAGCAAGTATACTGTCTCACATTAACACCTGCAATTTTTCCCAGTACAACCACTGCCTGCTATATGTGACCACGGAACAGTTCCACTGAATTCATTTGGATATGTGGAGGTCCAAAAGATAAAATTACAGCAACAATAGATGTGTCAAAACACTCAGTTGCCTTGATTGCAGTGCCCTTAATTCCTGACAGCCAACCTAAAGCAGGCTGTTAATACTGCAGACATGTGAAACCCATATTTAGATGCTTAATTCAAAGAGCACATGCCCTGTAATACCAGCCTAGAAACTGCAACCATTCACCACACAGCAGTTTTAAGGAATAACGCATAATGATCTTTCTGCTAATTACGGTGACTTGCAGCTTTTTCCACCGATCACGTGCACAAGACTTGGAATCAGAACAGACGGAGAATTTTTAATGCTTTTCAATTAGAGCGAAGCCGGTGGAAACATTGCTCACTCCTGTTTGAAGCTGCACATTTCCACAGTTCAGTATCAAGTCTCTCCAGATCGGACTCCCATACACACAAAAAGATATGTGCAGAGCATAGAAAGGGAATGGTCCCTTAATTAAGCGATGCCTAAGCTGCCCTCTGTTCTTGTTGTTGTGCATGGATGCACATTCCCAGATGTCCACGTGTCCAAGTGCGACTGCTCGCACTCCGCGCGTATGAACACACACACACGCCTGCGTCCACACACGCGCACACACACATTGAGGACAAAATCAAGCCTAAAATAAGACAACAGGAAGGGGAGTGACGCCAGAGGAGATAGAGATCATATCCATTGTGTGAGCGTGTTGTGTGTACGATCGTCGTACTTGCTCTACAATTTCAGTTTCAGTGCTCTATATCGACATAACTGGACACTCAGTGACACACTATTAGATAAATACTGTGACTATTGGCTATTATAACATGTCAATTAAGCATTAGGTTGCTTATAGAGCTATTTATTTATATTTCCACAGGGGGCAAAGCTCGAGTCAGCAATGCTGCCCCATCCACTTGAATATTCAGCCCTATTTTATTGTTATTATTGTTGCTACCATGGATTGCTCTTGTGGCTGTTTTCTTGCATTTTGTGCTTCAAGCCATTCTTTTTATGACTACATATGAGAGTAGGCTATTAAGGTGTGCACATGGCTAAAACCATAATCCTAACCCTAAAACTGGACTTCTCCTATCTGAGCACTGCTTACCCAAATTATGATTTTATCCAGGCTGATTTAATCAGACAGTGCTGTTTACATGAACATTTCTTACTCTGACAATTGTCTTAATTGGGTAAATATCATAACATTGCAGTCCTTAACACAGTCAGTGAGTCCATGATTCACCACAGCACCACTTCTGTATATAAGACCATGATCTTAGCCGGTGTGGCAGAAAGGATTCAAATTCTGCATTCTGGACCCCCATTGGACCCCAGTTCCCGTTCCTTGGTTTGACCTCAATGAGCATGGGAATCCTTAGTTAGTTAACTCCCAAGTCAATATTATGTAACATGTGTTTGTCAGATAATAGTGGTTGGATCACGGTTCATTACCAGGTTGGTCCTTGCTAGTTGTTCATCAGGTGCTGGTTGAGGAATGGGTCATTATAATTGGCTAATGGCTGTTTGCTGGTTGGGTGATAGGGCTTTTCAAACCCAGCGACCCACAGTGTTCTTTAAGGTTTAAGTCAGTCAGCTATGAACCGTCGCTGTCTCTTTAGTCACAGTCTCTGGTCCCCCTGACGCACCCACACTGTCATGGTGGCTGACCTCTGTGTGTGGGTGTGGGTGTGTGTGAGTGTGTTTGTCTGTCACAGTCAACAAGCCTCCACGCATTTCTTCTCCCCATTCTTGTTTGAAGTCCACGGGGGGTGGGGGACTGCTCGGACAGCCATGGAAAATAGGCCTCCCACCTCCTTGCTGAATTTGGAGATGGTCTGCTGTTTAAAAGTAGTATGTCTGTGTGAGATTGACAGTATGGCCCTGGGTGTACTGTACAAATGCCTGAATACACATCTAGCCTGAAGAAAGCCAGACAAGGAGGATTAACAGTTGCCAGGCAGCATTCAGTAAAAGATAACTGACTGTAATTTGCTGTAGACATGTGAAATTGAGATCAGACCAAGTGATTTTCTGCAATTTACGCAACTAAAAACCAACAAACCAGGTCTCGTTAAATCCAAAATACGTGAAAACCATATTAACAGCTACATGCAAATAAGCGTCTGTCACTCTTAAGATGAATTATGATTGATGACACGAGTGTTTGTTTTGCCTACAAAGTCATCCCTCATCTAATTCCACTGAGACAGGACAGCAGATGATTTGCAGCGTGTGTTGACTCGATGATTAGCGTAGCTGTGCAGCTCTTTGCTGAGTCGGTGAGTTTCTGAAGCCAAGAGTCAAGTGGGTGAACGTGAAAAGCAAACCGCAAAAAAAAAGAGGTGTGCCAGAGTTCATCTACAACCCCCTCCATCCCTTCACCCCGCTCTCTCACTGTGCGCGAGCACATCTCACCTTTACATCACTACTAACGCTCCATACAAGGCAGTGCTGAGTCGGCATGAACCTCAGGAGCCAAAATGCTGTCGCAGTAAAGTAGAGCCGAGGAGGCGCTGAGTATTTGTAACGCACCAAACAGGCTTAGCGTAGAGATCCACTTGGGCTCATGTGGTGGCACAGTGACCCAGTGTGTAGATAGTCCATCCTATATCACACACAGGTCAGCCATTCTCCTTGCAGCTACATGTCAATCAAGAGCCTTGTGTCCTGGTTAACTTACCTTTAGCGAGACCTATGGACTCACACTAACTGTAAGCTGCTCTGGATAAGAGGGGCAGCTACATTCCACTTGTATAAATGTCAAAATGTACCATGTATTTTAGACTAATAATAGAGTAATTTGAGAGCAATTTGTACCTTCCAAAATTTCAAGAAGACTTGCCATGTGAACTAATTAGTGATAGATAATCATAGAAACCTGGCGCACTTTTGGCCAAAGAGTGTTTTAAGGCCAGTCGCAAGAAAAAATGGTGGCATTTTATGATCTGCAAATCAAGGATTAGTTGAAATATGAAACCTGAAATGTTTTCAAATGAAATGTGTTAATGAAAATGAAATGTGCTAATGTTAACACTCATGTGATGTTGATGCAGACTCCACTCAATTGGGTATAATCTAAATGTTAACATTTCAACATATTTGTTGGTTTGCAGAAACATAAAATGGTGACGTGGTTGTTGTTCTCCCAACACAATGTCCTCTTCTTCCCAAACGTACATAAAAATTTCATTTCACTTGCTTGTAAATTCACTTGTTGCTGCTCATCTGTAGTAGTTTGTCTGTTGTTGTTGACCCAGTGACACCTTCTTTCAATATGACAAAAACCCCAGAAAATGAGTTCAAACAATAAAAACACAAAACCAAACTACATTTAAGCACATCAGCTTCTTATACCCATATCAAAATAGCATTAGGTGGCAAAGTTATCACAAACATTCTTCTTTCTGATAACTCATTACCAAAGAGACAAGTATCAATAACAGTCATCAGTTGGCATGAAAACATACAAGCCACATTTTCAGTAACTAAATGTTTGGCTGGTTAGGTTAATGGAAACAAACATAAAATCATCAATGTGTTCCTTTTTTCCCTAATTATCTGAACTTACTCTCGCATCTTTATCACATAAGTGAAAACATAAAGGAAAAACAATCTTTACCTCGCAAAGTTTGGCTTTTTACTATTCTACTTTCATGTGAGAGTCCATTGACCCCCTGTGTGCTTGTGCTTGACCCCTTTACCTTCCTGTAAGTCAAATGTCAAATAAATGTGTTTTTGATCAGTAAAACAAAAACAATGGGGGCACTTATACAAAGGACACTCAAGACTGTAGGTAGAAATGTGTCTCCTTTCTCCCTGAAGACTGAAAGGGGACACAATTGTTGTAAGCAAACAAAATAAACAGAGAGAGTAAGACAGGGAGAGGAGGAGAGTCAGGATCTCCAGTGGCCTTATCAAATAAAGCAACAAACGGGGAGGAAAACTTTCTGGTCCCATAAACATGGCATCTGTTGTCTAAAATGCCCCCCACGCCCATCTCCATCACAGACAAGGAGACAAATAAACAAGGAAACAAGGAGACAAGGACTGGTTGGCAACCAAGGGACCTCTGTTATTCTCTGGGTTTGGTTTAAATGATCACAGTTAGTGATAAAACAGAAATATATTGTATGCCTCTCCATGCGTATTCAAATGCATGACATACATACACACACAGACGCGCACACATTGCTTGACACACACAGGCATACACACACACACATTTTGACAAGTTATTCATTTGCCACCACCTCTCTGTATATGATACTGGTAGGTAACAGAAGGCAGTGATCCCTTTTCAAAGCCTCTTTTGTGGGTATACATGTCTTTCTTTCTGTTTGGACGACCCATCCATCATGGCAGATTCAAATGATTGTAACATACCCAAACCACGTCTTATATGCAGTATTTGTATAGTAAGTTAACACAGGTCTACAGTGGATGGTAGAGACGAATAAATAAGAAACATAGAACAAAGACAGGTCACTGGTGTAAAGCAATCCCTCAGTATTCAGATAGCACCTTACATTTCATCTTCACACCTGCAATGTGGCTTTGAAACAAAGAAACCTCACTAATGCAACAATTTGTGAATTTGTCCTCATATCACATCTGTGGTTTTCCAGTGTTTGCAATGAGTTAAATAGAATTAAATAAGTTTAAAGAGAGACCAACATGGCTTTAATGAGCTAATAAATGATATCAGGCTTTGATACGGTCAATCTACAGAGCTCCTGTTCAACAGTCAACATTGACCCCTCAGTATGTGCTCAAAAAGTCGCAGAATTGAGTCCTGTCATGCACGGAAATACTGCTTATTTTGGTCAACATTAGAATCTTTTTGACAGTCTTTTTTCCTGATTGTCTCTGTTATGATACAGCAGATTCTTGGAGTTATTCCATTTCATGACCAACTGAACACAGTAGTCTGGATGAATCTGAGTCTGGAGTGGTGGTCATTTGAAAATCGAGTCTCTTCAGCAAGAAAAAAGTTTGCTTTCACTCCAGACGGCGAGTTGATTCTGTCCAGACACAGCACAGCCTTTTCTCTGCTTGCATCACAACAGGAATCCAAGAGTGTTTCCAGATTGCACATGAATTGTTCCGCAGTTCTGCAGCTTCACTGTCCATCGTACATATAACCCATCACTTGGACACAGTTTTCGTCAGTGTCAGATGCTCGTTGTTCAGTCAGACCAGCAACTGCGATTCCAAGAGCAAACAATCTCTGGAAAAGGTCCGCATTTATTTATATTCCTTCCTCTTTTCTTCTTACCCTCATCTCCTTCCATCTGAGGGTAGTTACAGGTTTACCAAACAGTCATTAGTAGTGTTACTGAGGAGATCTCACAGGACGAGCAGGTTACTGACAGGTGAATAAATACTTATATGAAGGAAGTCACTCTGCTGCACCTCTGGATTATCCACAAAATATACCAAGAACCCATTATGTGTACCTAGGGGGAATATATTGAGACGCACATGTCATATATACTGATATAGTTTTCCTGAACAAAAAAACAAACAGGCATACTGCATTCATTCATTCAATGTATCCTGCATTCATTTGCTCTTTTCCCATATTTCTGAACATTCGGTGAACTTACTTGGGGTGATTGTTGTTCTACATCAGCATTGCTCTCATAGCTGCTTTACTGATCCGTTTGCGGTTCTTCCTCATCCTCCTTTTTGGTGGTGGTGGACGGGCTGGAGGCCTGGGGCCTGCTGGAGCTGATTGTGGCCGTGTGGTAGTGGTAGTTGTTGTGTCTGAAAGAACAGGATCAACATGAAGCTATAGAGTTACAATTTATCTAAATCAATGATTTTTGCCATCGTGGACTTTGTTATATCTACAGAGCCAGTAACAAGTCATTCATTTTACTGAACTAAATTATTTTACCTCCAATGCATAACTCAAGTAAACTCTTTTACAGCGTAACTTAAATGGGATCCCTCTGATCTCTTATTTATGCTTTGATAGAGCCAAAATATGAAATCATGTCCATTACCTGTTTTTTGTGTTGTTGTTTGCAGATGATGATGATGTTTATTATGTGGATGGTGCTGCTGAATCTCTTTCTCCTTTTCCTTCCTCCTCTCTCTTTCCTCCTC
This sequence comes from Myripristis murdjan, assembly GCF_902150065.1. Classification (NCBI taxonomy): domain Eukaryota; kingdom Metazoa; phylum Chordata; class Actinopteri; order Holocentriformes; family Holocentridae; genus Myripristis; species Myripristis murdjan. Next base: position 6,448,771 of record NC_043987.1, on the reverse strand, counting down.
CTCTCGTTTCAGTTGCTGCTGTTTCAGTATTTCTTTCTCTTCATCCAGCCTCTTGTGGAGGAGCAGAAGTTCTTTCCTCTCCTCCTCCAGTTTCTCCTCCTCGATCTGCAACCTCCTCTCATCCTCTGGAGTATCATTTGGTCTCCGTTTCTCGTGGTCTCGAGGTTCTGGGTTGGGTTCCTTGGTAGGTCGGATCCTACTCCCAGCTCTCGCGTTGGTTGCCTCAGTAGGACTGAACTCGGTTTGAGGATTCTGGGTGGCAGCCTGAGAGAGATCATGTAAAACCTTGGATCTGTCTTCTTGCCATGAAGGGCTGTCTGTTTGTCTGTCTTGTTTCTGTATTCCATGATCCCTGGTCACGTTTTCATCAATGTAGCTAAGACGGTCCTCCTCTCTTCCCGTCATCTTAACCTTTCCCTCGGTACTGTTAAGCAGCAACTTATCTCCAGCTTCTACCCACTTGTCCTTTTCCTCAACACTAACACCAGCTCCAGTGTTATCAAATGAAGAAGAGTCCTGATCTGAGATTCTCCCAGACTTTCTCGCCACATTTTCCTGACTCTCAGTCACATCTTTAGTCCCGAGGGGCCTGGTGGAGTTATGTTCCCAATGTGGAACATAGAGAATAGCCTCCCTAGACCGTGATATGCCTTCCCCAGCCAGACTGTACCCATCTCCAGGCTGAGTGAAAGTGTCTCCTCTGGGGCTCCACTGTTGTTCCAGTTGGTCATCCACCTGAACCCTTTGGTTGTGCTTCAGCTCATCCCAATGATGGAGCTCTTCTTTGGAGCGTGCCTTGCTCTGTCACAATGGAATTACATAAATGCAGTTAATTTCTGTTTAATTTGGTACAGTTCAGCTGAATTTCATTTATTTGTATTCCAGTGAAATTAATCCCACAATTTAAATTCAATTAGATCCTGTCATTTTAGACAATTTTAACTGAACAGTTTTATTGTAATGAAACTAGCCAGTTAAACCCCTGTGATACTGATAATGACTGGACAACATCAGAAAAAAAAAAAAAAGAAATATAGAGTAGATGATTAATGTATGCAAATAAATGTTAAACCACAATAAAAATGTATGCACTAATAGAACTGTAAGCATGTGACATAAAACCACTAAGCAAATGATATCTTATATGCACAACATCATATATACCTGTCCTTGTCCCTGTCCATGGCTGAGGGTCTGGTTTCGATGGTGCTCCTTATTGTGACTCTGCTGTCTGCGAGAGGATTTCTTCTTGGGCGCTGGCAACCGTGGGGCAGGCTGGCAGCGACACTCCACATGATCCACCACCGACACCACAGCTTTAGCATAGGAGGGTCTTTTATTAACATACTGGATCTTCATGACCTGGAGAGGGGGAGAGGAAAAGGGCAAGATAAGAAATCAGAGTGTATGTATGTGTGTGTATGGGCTTCCTCTGTGTGTGTGCATGCATTTACCTGCAGGTATCTGGTGTGTGTGAGGACAGGGACACACTGCAGGCTCTTGGTGTTGCAGCAGCCAGAGCAGCGCTGCACCTCGACACATGGTGGCCATAACAGGAAGTTGGCATTGCTGCGGTCCAACATAGCCCTGGTGACCTCTACCACCTCTGTACGAACTTTACACAGAGCCTGCTGGGCCGGCTGGGCATCTGAGGTGATGAGATATTACTGAGTGAGTTTTTTTTTTGCTTTGTTTTTTTTTAACAGAAAAAAGAACACTCAGTACTAAAATGTACTGCACTATTGATACATTAAAGGTTTTATGTTTTGTCTTTCTAAAAATAATGTATTTTGATAAAGAATTATTAGGCAAAATCACACATGAACCTGTGGCTACAGAGAATGCACTCCCTTAGAGCATGCATTTGCTGAGCCACTAAATAAAAGGCAACAATCAAAATCCACATGGGACTCTTCTCTCTAATGATTCATCACCACAATCTAAGCCCACCCAAGTAATGTGGAGATGAGTGTCTGGCAAATAAGATCGGCCTAATGACGTTATTTCATTTGGCCTACAAAGTCATCTACAGTGACTCACATGTCTGGAGTGCATGTGTGTTTTTGGGGTTATGTGATACATGCTGGTTATACAAGGCCTATTTACTAATATATACAGTAGCGGCCAATGTATTAGTCACCATTATTCACCAGCGCTTGTCCTACAACTATCCTGTATCAAAACTCATGTATTTCACATCAATAGATATTCAGCTTTGTATTCAGCTTTGCATTTGCTATCAGCTGAATAACCAACAAAAACTGAATCCCCCAAATTCTTATTTGAAGAGATGGCACAATAGTGCAGAGGATGTCAAGCAATTGTGGATTTTTTGAATTGCTGCATCTCTAAACTTGTAGAAAACATGGACCAAAGGCTTACAAGTTTGCTGCACACACAAAAGTTCACTCTTCAACAGGATCAGACTGTCTTCTACTTCTCTGGGATCAATTTACATGTAAGTGGGTTTTACAGCAAGAGTTTAAATATGGATAGATGTGGAGCCGTTAAAATCTCTTCATACTTGAGCGAACCCGGCAAAAGGCCTCAGACAAATGTAGATTGATGTATAGAAATTCAGCCATCTGCTTTATCATGACAGGGGAAAAAAGGTCAATGGGGGTGATTTTACCGTGTCACTAAAACCATACTTGTCACATTAATCAGCTGCCAGGAAGGCTGGCTGAGCCCACTCCAAGTCCCCTGCTAATGAGGATGGAGCACCTCTGTGTTCGTGGGGAAAATCAGGAATCCTCCATGCCAGCATTACAACCTCATACTGACTTATCGGAGTGTAAAATGTGAGTATATTTTTTGTCATCATAGTTGCTGTTTTCATGGTCACACAGAAGACAGCCATGAGAATGATGTTTGATCTGAAAGAATTTATTCCCATATCAAGGTGATGACAATGAGTCTCTTTCAAGGTATTCCACATCTTCTCGGCCTGAGTACAACCAGACTTCCAGATGACACGTGGTAAATCAGAGAGGGAGCTGGAGGTTAAACATGTGTATACCATTTAGAGATAAGTCACAGTCACTCAGAAATAGATAAAGACATAGGGAATTTGATGAAAGGGACATAGGGAAGCACAGGATAGCACAGAAATAGGGGGATATGGATGATTCATAAACACATTTCCACCATAAGTCCTACGGCTTATCCATTTAACATGAATGAATACAAACTATTTCAAATGCAACTGCCAGCTGGAAACACTGCATGCCAACAATGTCCAGTTCTGCCAACAAAACAAAAAAATAAGAGAGGACAGAGGGATACAACATCACAAAAACAAAGGGTAAACTCACCCAAACTCCTTGGTAGTCTGTGACCTCCATTGGCTGGTGAAGTTTCGTCCTCCTCATCTGCAACAAAACAATTAACACAAATAGCTAAAGTTAGCACATGAGAGCAAGACTTTTTTTTTTTTTTTTTTGGCTTTTGGGGTTTTTGGGACATTATTATTTTTTCTTCACTCTAAGGCCTTCTAGCGCCCTCTGCATGTGAGGAGATAAAGGATAGAGCAGAAGTCATTGCATGTGGGTGTGTGTATGTGTGAGCATGCACGAGAAGATAGAAAGGGAGAGGGAGAGAGAAAGAGGGTGTGGGGGCAGTTGAAGTCATTACATGTAAATATGAATGTGTGCGTGTGTGTGTGTGTGTGTGTGTGTGTATGTGTGTGGGCACATGAGACTGAGAAAAACAGACAGACATGGTTAAAGTCATTGTTGCATTGTTTATAGTTCTTACTTTTGTGTTTGTGTGTGTGTGTGTGTGTGTGTGTGTGTGAGAGAGAGAGAGAGAGAGAGAGAGACTTTCTCAATTTGTTTGTCTGTGTTGGTTTTATCACCAGTGATGTTTACTAGTCACAGTTAGGTTAGAAAACTAGCCATTTTTTTTTCTTTTTATGTTCCTTTTCTGCCCCCTCTACCCATGTACATTCTTTTCAGTTCAGTATTTCCTTGACTGCCATTTTCAGGTAATTTCAGTGGTGTGAGAACAATTACAAGTAACAAAGTCTGTGCATTAAGTCAAAATTATTAATTGCTTGTTGAAAAACAGACACTTCACTTCCATCTGGAAATGGAAATGATGAAAAATATGTTATTGATGAATAGATCTGTGATGAATGACACCCAAATACATCTGAGTCTGTATCAGCAGTAGTAACAGTAGAACGCTCTGGGTCTTTACCTACGGAGTCAGTGAGCAGCAGCAGCTGAAGGTCTTCTATGGACGAGATGGGACTGCTTCTAACCAGCTCCACCAGGGCTGCAGGCAGAGGGTCCCCCTGGAGCACACACACAAAAATAAGAGAATTATGAATAAAGGAGGGCGTTGCAACCAGTGTCACCGTGCAGCATCCTGGAACAAATACATACATGATTACTGGAAATTAAGACAATGTGGGACAATTCAGATATTTTGTCAGCAGTTCACAACCGGGTAGAACAAAAGCCATTTTAGAATTCCTATCGTGTATCCATCCTGCCTTAGAAACTGCCTAGTTTAGCCAAATAACCTCCCTTTGGGGTGGAACGATAGTGCAGCACTTGAGCAGCAAGCATGAAATGGTCTTTTAAAGTATGTTGCTACTTCCGTAACAGCATACTTTGGACCAAACCTGACCTCCCGGCCACCACACAGACGACCAGGAAACAGCTCGACAGCTTGATTCTGTGGGCTAGGTGTGGGTTTAACCCCCTAGTCACTATCTGACAAGAGGGCTTGGGGGGCTCTGGGGTGGAGCAGGGAAAGACAGGGGGGATATTAGCCACAGCAGACACACAATGGTCACTAAGAACAGGGTGAATGACTATTGGCCTTGTGTCCTCTCATCTGCTAACATTTAGGGGTCAAAGGAGCCAGGAAGGAGTCAGGAAGTGGGGGAAGGAGTGATACAGAGAAAGGTGGGAGGTGGATCTGAAAAAAGAGGGATAATAGATGAATAAAAGAAGGGAGGTTTAAAATGGACAGGGATCAGACGTGGGTCGAGACACTTCTTCACACCGGTCTCAAACGCTGCGGGTACGCTTGGTTTGCTCTGCCTGATTGTGATAAAGAAACCATAAGACAAGTTATAGCAAAAGGACCAAATCCAGACTGTGTGCCGGAATTCAAAAGAAGTTCATTAAATATACTTCAGCATCCAAAAATATGAAAAAAAAAAAAAAAAAAAAAGTGTGTACGCATCTGAAATTAAGAAACTTCTATTGCTCACCTTACAAACAAAGTGGAATGTGTGTGAATTTAAAATTACATTAAAATTACTTCAAATGAGTGATTCAAGTTTAAGGCAAACTGTATCTAATCACGACACTCCTTTGTCTACATTAAACTACATTATTAATATAATAGCCATTGTTACACAATGCACAATTTACCTTTTTCAAACACATGTAATTCATGTAATGTAGGTCCAGCCCAGTAAACATGACTGTATTCCATTGTGGTTCTGGAGAATATAATGAATCCCTGTGGGAAGCTGGTTTTAGCTGGAGGAAACAGCCATCCATGCATGAACACGCATTCACACGCTGCCCTTACTATATGTCACTGACTTTCCCCCATTGTTGGTTGGCTTTACGGACAGTCAAATTATACAGCGGGGAAATGCCTTCTGTATTACACTAATGTCTCCGCGGCAGAGCTGCTGATGCCCCTGAGGAGCCATCGTGACTATTTCCTGCCCTCGCCAAAGGAGCAAACCTGCCTGCTTGGCTAATTGCGTCTGATGTTAATTATAGGATGTGTGTCTTTGTTCACAGTGGTGCCCGCTGTCATGACAATTTGTGTCTGAGCAGGAAATATTAAATAAACACTTCAGTTCTTACAAATAAAACAGATGTAAACAGATGCACACTGCACAGACATAATACATAAACACACTGATCATTTTTTTAGTGCAACCACTAAAATAGCAAGTCAGTGGAAAGAGATAGATTCATACTTGTACTTAAAAGAGAGTAAGTGAATAATAGAGAGCGTTTCTCAAATGTGGATCTTAAGTCATCCTTGCTTTAATAGGACAGTCCATTATACAGGGATCTTATGCAGAAGCATTTCGCTTAAAGGACTGTGCCAGTGATATTGAATGTTTTGCCCATTTACATTGCAGCAAAACATTTTGTAGTTCATGCAGGGGTACTAAATATTTTACAACATAAAGGTGAAATCCCTTGATTTCAAATTTCAATTTTGGGTTAGACACCCACTGGATAATGCTCTGCTTCTGCGATTAACAAAATAGTCAGCATTTGTAAGACACAAAAGTGATTATTCGCTGTGCAATGGAAACTTTTTCCCAGGGACTATTTTCCATTCAGATCACTCCGCCTGATTGCAAGTCACCGAAACTCAACAGTGCTGCTGCTTTTAGGAAAACTAATGTGGACGACTTTATTACAGTGGTGGAATACTGGTGTGATGAAAAAGTTTGAAGTCTCTGAAAGTTCAGTTTCATATCAGTGTGGAATGAATGGAAACCATTGGCTGGATTTTTTAAAAAATGATATCGGAGTTCTAAAATACAACTGCTTGCTTTGGGAAAACATTAACAGAAATGTTAAATATAAACATTTTGTAGATATTATGTTAAACATGCAAAATGACCAGTATGGAAGTAGAGAAAGGCACCCATGGTAGCTCAGCCTGTCATAAAAAGGTGAAGCCAGAGCATCTAATCCAACTATTCCTCTCACTGTGGCTCTAAGTAAACTCAGCACCCAGTTCCATCTGGAGGAGTTGCCTGTTTCTGCTGATGAAGCAGAGACGACAGCTGTTAGGCCAAGCACCAGGCATTACGCTGTTGGCCTACTGCTAATCTCCAGCAACACAACACTGCTGTGATTTCTGCAGTACCTCTTCTTACAAACACTATCGCATTATTTAAGTGAGAGGTAATGTCCACTCCCAGTAGGGTTGTACAGACAATGAGGTAACTTCCCTTTCCTCATTTTAGACATCAAAATATCTTCCATTAACGGTCATATCCACTGAATTTACCGTATCAAGTGAGTCCAAGACGTTTTGCCATTTTTACACAGTCCAGAAGTTCAGTCAATACTCAGTTATGAGTTTTCACAGAAATTGTGACATAATCCAGGACTTACACAAGTATTTTACTTGGATCAACCGCCCCAGCCCCTGACAGCTTATTGGACATCTTGAGGCATGCCAGGTACAGGCAGGAGCTGCAGTGGGCAGGGGAGGAGAGGGAAGATCTAATGGTACATAATTAGGGGGTCTAGTTTACTGCCGGCGCAGAGGCAGCAGCCACAGCACACGTGTGAAATCTCACATGTAGTCGCTTAAGCCGTGCATACATGAGCGCATTACTGGCATATGTCTGTGAAATGATGTGGCTTGCATCCATTTGGGTGTCATAATTTATTTTCTTGTAAAAGTTTACATCAGGATTGAAATATCCTTAAATTGGTCAAGGAAATGATGAGTTCATACTGACTCAAGGTAAATAGTGGGCTCCTCTTTGGTGGTCTATTGTTTAAACTCTTTTAATAAAGTGACCTATTTTACCATTAAGTAGCTTCAAAGTTAGATTTTTTTTTTTTTTTTCCATATGCTACTGGTTCACTGAAGCTACATCACGCTTCTATTGAATGAAATATTCAAACCCAAGGCAGCATTGTTTTAATGCTGCGGGATTACATCAAATAGAAAATATATACATGTCTTCTGCATCGTTTTTTTTACACATTTCCCTGTAATTCATTAGAGCATATTTGGAAACCTTGGGATGTCTGCTAGAATTTAGAATAAAGTTCTGTGGGTTTCAACAAAGTTTGGTTGCACAGCAACAGCAAACCAAAGGAAGAGACCGGCAAAGCTGAAGAAATTAAGTTAATCTAGATGTTGAGTTCAGCGGCAGTTGTAAGGCCTGTAAGTTGCACTTAAGACACACTAGCTCTCAAAACTAAAAGTGACTTAACCCATTCCCTTATGGCAATGTTCTTTCATTAGGAGCATGAATGAATATAATATGCAGACTACATGATTTCATACCAGCCAGAGTATAACTTCAAAATTACACATGGGGAATTCCTAGTTGTATACCTCAAAGTCTTTGCAGATTTCTCACTCAAAACACGACTTTTCTCTTACATGTGGCGCACATCGCCTACAGAAACTATAGAAAATGAAAGGAGGGTGTGATGAGAGGGGTCTTAGCCATTCATCCCATATAAGCTCGACTCCAAATCAGCCCTTACACGTACGAGACATCGGTGATGACAGAGCAGATTCAGCATCAACATTCTATAATCTACGCTGTCCATATTGTAAATATCCTGTACTTATGTTCTTAAAAAACTATTCTTCATATTCAAACAGCTGTCACACTCTGAAGAGAATCAAAACATCTCAAAACACCAGTTCTATTTTTTTTTTATGATCTAGACATTTTTTATGCTGTAGAGGTAGTGTGTGTTATCTGCTGTGCTGCTCAGTTCCCTATTCAAATGTCTTGTGCTTCCAACTTTTTTTCTTTCCTTTTGTCTTTATTTTACAGCTGATATCCTCTTTCATGTGTAGGAATATCCTACCACACAGTACCATGCCACCTGACCGGAAGGAAAAAAAACTGAGTCATGTGGAGGCAAACCAGCAAAGAGTTGTGCCCTGGTTTCTTAATTGTTTAGGCATCCACTTCCCATAATTGACTTGTTTGCTCTGTGTCTGCAAATGAATATATGACCCAGATTCTCATAACCTATATAGCCCGCCGCTGCATCACAGACAGATAAAATCGCCCTTTCTTCTTCCATTGAGACGCCCTGCGCATATCAAGCTATGAATGGACTTCATATCTACATCCATCATCAAAGAGGCCAAGACTGTTTCTACAATTGATGTTACAATGTCAGTCGTCCACAAGCCTCACTTGACCTGGTCAAGTCCTCCAGCTTAGTCTCCATGGACTCCAGTGGGAGATGGTCAGACATTGTAGAAGTCCTTCATGATGCATCTACCCTGCATCCAGACTCAGTTATCACTACCTGCTCAGACATTTTTTTCACCCCGCTTCCTTCGCACAATGCAAAAGAAAACGAAATTTCAGCGTCCGTTACAATGATTTTTTCAGTGAAGCTTTGCATTAGTAGCTTACAGTTGCATACATGTGAGGGGTAAAAAGTGGTGGCCAATCTATAAGTTACAATATTCCTGTCACATAAAAATGCTTACATATTAAGCTGAGACTGTACAGTGATTGGTTACTCTAACATTTGTGGTTGCTGGCTGAATTCCCTTATTGGAGAAGGTTTGATCGGCACCTATTACAGCGCGAGAAAAAATAGTATTGTCAAACATGGTTGACTTGGCTAATCTTACATGTAGCATGTCAGCTTTTCGACAGTTTAATCAAATAAAAAAAATCAGGAAAAAAAAATCTTAAGAGCTGGAGTTCGACCGATAATTCATTGCAAAAACTCAAAATCTTACCAAGATTATTTTTCTTATTTCAAGTCAAAAATGTCTTATTACTAGTCAAAATATCTCATTACACTTAAAATAAGACACGACCAGCTCAGAAGTAACTTGTTTTTAGACAATTGTCTCTCGCTAATTTTCACTTATTTCAAGTGAATTTTCATTTTTTCCACTGGCAAATTTTGCCAATGAAACAAGCAAATTTTCACTTGAAACAAGTGAAAATTGTTATAAAACAATTTACTTCTGAGGTGATCATGTCTTATTTTAAGTGTAATGAGATATTTTTACTAGAAATAAGACATTTTTGACTTGAAATAAGACATTTTTGACTTGAAATAAGACAAATAATCTTGGTAAGATTTTGCGTTTTTGCAGTGTTCAGCTGGCCGATGTTGCCCAATTTTATTATTCGCTGATATTGGCTCATCACAGATGAGCTGATGATTGGCTAGTTAAAAAAAGAAATAAAAGCACTTGAGATCATGTAAAAACAGTATTTTTCAGTGAACACTGTGTCCAGCAGATGCCACAGTACAGATTTAAAAAGCTATTTATCTCTATTCTAACTATTTGATTACCAAATTGGATGATTCCTTGTTAGAAATGGGTGTTTTGATGTATATAAAAAGCAATACTGGTCAATATATTGATATGGTAAATTTTTCTATTCCCTAATATCAATTTCAGGTATCGGCCCCAAAAAATCCAGTATCAGTCAGGCTCTACTTAGAACTACAGTGAACTGTGCCCAGATTATTGCACTGACAAAAAACATTTCAGTGGAGTTTCTCTTCTGGTCTGAGCAATGCATCTCTTCCTCTGTTCATCTATTGTTTCTGGGAGGACAGCTCACAATTACGAAAACACAAATGAATGCGGGTTTATTTACAGGAAGAGGCGCTTGAAAATGCCGTCACATACTGTATAGGAGACAAGCCTCATTAATCATGCAATAGCTGGTGCATCACTATTTCCTATACAGATCTGGCCTGAAGATTGTCAGGAGACGTGGGAAAAGGAATGAACATCTCAGAAGGCAGTAAAGGATTGATATTTTTTTTGATGTTTGGTCAAATACTTCCCAACACAACGCACTGCTTGTCTGTCAGCTTGTCTCTCAGCATTATTCCACCCTGGGCATTTTGAGAGACACAAGTGAGACAGAAAAAAGCCAGACTCTGGTTTTCTACTGTAAATGAACGCGGCCTCTTGGGATGATGTTACGATGGCGCTAAGTGACAGATTTATGACCATGCTCAAAGTTCAAAACATCTGGAACAGCATCCATGGATGCAGTGCATAAGCACGTGCAGCACCGAGCTCAAAAACAGCCTATAGTGGCTCCCTCTGTTTCGCTGCTCATCAAAAGCCATAAAGCTACAGAGGGACGACCTCTGCATGTGTGTGCCCCTGGGCATCCATTCATAAAGCCGCTTAATGGGAGAAATAACAGTTATTTTCTCTTTAAGGATTCCACCCCTCTCAGAAGCAGTAGGCCTGGGCTGCAGTTCCTTTGCATTCATTTTGCCTTCAGAAGATATTGGGATTACTGCTTTGATAAAGTTTATGTGAGAGGATTTCCCAACAATGAGTGGACTGGGGCGACTCTAAACCAGCTCTGAAGCTATACATTAGCCTGGAGTTGATTATGAAATCTTCATGTCTATTAAGTTCTATTGTGTTTGTCGCAGTTCCCTCACAAGAGGCAGAGGTAAAGACGTGATGTGTCACTATTTGCTTTGGATTGTGCTGTTCATTCCAATACATCCAGTCGGTGCCGACATTATATGGTAGAATAGAACAGAATAGAATAGAACTGAACTGAGCAGGGCAGAGGAGAATAGAATAGAAGAACAGAAGAGAAGAGAAGAGAAGAGAAGAGAAGAGAAGAGAAGAGAAGAGAAGAGAAGAGAAAACATAGCAGAATAGTTTATTTTTCAGAGGACATTTGAAGAGGCTGCGATAAACAGGAAATAACAAAAGCAAAAAATGCAGAATGACACACTGATGAAAAATCTGTTGCTTTGACACTCAAAGGCCTAATAGGCTGCTATGTATGTGTTACTTTATGGTCAGTTTACAGTGTCCTTGGTGGCATTCATAAATTTTACGGTGACGTTTGCATAGCAGCTAAAGCCTTAAGTTAATTATAGTTACTTACTTTAGGGCTTTTTTATGACGTAGTTAATTAGTTAGTTTGTTTACTTTTTCTAGGTGATAGTGTGATTGCCGCAGACTCACCTCGGCTGCGCCACACCGCAGACACGCCGCCAGCACAGCGAGCAGCAGCGGTACCCACGAGCTCATCTTGCTGCCCAGCCTCGAGCCTCTTCGACGGACCGGGCATTTATGGAGGCGCGAGTCTCTCTCCTCAGCACTGCGCGCGGTGACAGCGGCTCGCCCTGCCGAACTGTGCGCGCCTCCACGGACCGTCCACCCGCACCGCGCTCTCTCCGGCACACGGACTCCAGCGGCGTGCACTCGTGCCCGGTCAGCCACTTTACTTCATCAATCACCCCCGAAAAGTCGGCGTAAGGATTTAACTCACTAATGAACAAATTAAGTGATTACAAAAAAAAGTTTTAATTTCGTCTCGTGCGTTTTCCTCAGGGCGCTGTCAGTGCTCAGTATTCAATATTTTGTGCACCCTGTGCTGTACGGCTGTTTGAAAGTAAGTGCAAAGAGAGTGAGTTATCAATATAACGAATAAAAAAGAAAATTAAAACAACAATAAAATAATAATGATAATAATAATAATAATAATAATAATAATAATAATTGGGCTACATCTCTAAGTAACAAAGATCCAAAAGCCAGAAGATGAAGCTATCCAACAGACGCCAGAAAGTGAGAAAAAATAATATCAAAATAATATCAGATAAAGTTTAAGTTATTCCAAGGGTATCCAGGTTTTCAGATAGAGTAAAATAAAATCCACTCGCTCTTAAGAGTCTGTTCCCCCTGTAACCGTGATGTGTGATGCGTCCTGGAGTCCAGCACTGAGGCTGACTGGGTGAAGGAGCTGCACCGGTCTGGCTGTCCCCTTCTTCCAAGAAGCCTTATCAATCAGCAAGGCGCTGTGTGGCTCGGTGCGCCTCAGCCCTGGACCGGCCTGATTACGCAGCGGTGGAGGAGGAGGTGGTGGTGGTGGTGGCGAGGGGAAGAGCAGATTTCCAAGAGTCTGCTGTTGGTCTGTTCAACGTTACCTCTCTCCCGCCCCCTGCCTGAAGAATGGGTCATAATCTGCATACAAAGGAGCGGGGCTAGTCCAGAAACAAGTCACACACTGAGCGGTATCTCATGTGGTTTGAGTCATGGAGCCATTCCCGAGGCTGTGCCAAGCCTTTCAAAGATGATCCATCAAGAAAAGTCACTTTTGCTGCAGTTGATTACATTTGTGTATATACAGTATATACAGTTCTATAGAGTTCTATAGAGTAAGACATCAGTGTTCAATTAAGGGGGAGTGTAAAAATTAACACTATGTCAGTGTTTAGTCCACATCTCACACTTTTAGTAAATTAATTAGTTAGTTTTGAAGTCTTGAAGAGTCACCACAGGGTCATATCAGATCACACACTCCCATCAGCACTTGCCAGCGCCAAATAATTGTCAGTGGCAGATTTTGCCGGTTGAACTAGCTAACTGAAGCTGCATAGTATTGCTGTGTAATTTTCAGGCCAGCATAGCAGCCATTGCTGCCCCACTTGTCTATGCATTTGTGTGATTTTTAATTTGTTTAAATCACAATGCATTCGCTGATCTCATTTATTTAGTTCATGTTACAAAAAACACTTCAAAAGCAACACTGATGAATAAGCCATAATAATTTCAACCCACTGCAAAACAGGCCAAGAGTTAATTCATCTTACTATCACAGAGAGGTCACAGCGATAGTTGCCATGCCTGCTGACCTGTCTCATTACCTCAGCGTCAAGCCCAGCTGCAAGGAAACAAAAGGTGTTTCTAAATATCACAGAAGTTATTCTCAGGCTCCTGACCTTTCACAGTCACTCATGTTTAGGGAACATTTTTGAACAATGCTGCTGCCTGTGACTTTGCAGGTTTAAGCCCAAAAATAGTAAGACAGCCAGCCAACCTTGTGGACTGTAAAGGACTTAATAACACTTGACAGGGTAAAAAAGCAAACAAAAAGAAACAAAGGTTGTACCACAGAAAATGCATTTGAAAGGTGCACAAAGCACAGTGCAATGCACAATACATCGATATATATTTTTGTTTATTGTTTTTTGTAATGAGGACATTATAAATCAAAACCGCAGAATACTTCAAACACCTTTGTAGCTTTGGAGAGTGTTGGAGTCCCCCCACATAGTAAAGTCTTTTCTCCCAGTCCAATCAGAGCCTGGTAAATAATAGGATGCCATTGTTTCTCTAACAAGAGTCAGTAGAGGAAACACCATGAGCTATTGAGCTATATTTACACAGAGTTTCATATTCACACGTTTGGCCAAGGCCACTGGCTGCATGGGATATCCATTTTGACAAAAGTCACCGGTACAGTGAAATATAATTTAAAAACATTGGTGACGCCGAGTGACACAATCAAATCATATAGTGAACAATGTGGCTGAAGTGTGAAAGGTTACTTTATGACAGCATTGCCTCAAAAAATAACTTTTTATCAGTACTCATAAAAACTGACATTTTCAGTCACTCTAACTCCATTATCGATAATTCTGGATGTCAGTTATGGGTAGAGTGACTTTGGAAGATGTATAAATTCCAAATGAATGATTGCCTGAAAAGTAAATATGTTTTTCTTTTTCTTTTTTTCTTTAAAGTATCTTATTTCTCTTGTGCGTATACCTGAATAATTCACCACCTCTGCATACTTTAGCAACAGTGCCAACATAAATAGACCCACTGTCTGTGCTGCCAAGTCTCAGTGTCACCGGACATGTCAAAACATATTTTACATTAAGTTCATGTTATGGCTCTGAAAACCAGAATATGTTGTGTGTTTGGTTTCTAAGGAAAAGGAGGAGGGGGGAGGAAGAGGAGGATGAGGAGGAGGGAGCAGGCCCTTGACTAGAGGTAGGGATTTTCCCACCCAGCAGACCAGCACTCAGATCAAAAAGTAGATTCCAGTTCTCTCTCTCACTCTCTCTCTTTCACACACACACACACACACACACACATGCACAAGCACACACTAACACCTGTGACTGTAACATCTCACTTCAATATGATGAAGAGAAAGCTGTAAATCATTCTCTAAACAGGTGACAACTTAATAAGAGACATAAAAATACTATATGTGCTCCTCTACATAGAGCTTGTGTGTGTGTGTGTGTGTGTGTGTGTGTGTGTGTGTGTGTGTGTGTGTGCTAATGTGCATAATTCAGCCACATACATTTGCTGTACCAGCACACATCTGCATGCATGCACATAGACACATAGATACACCCAATATTTACACTAATGATAATCTAAAAAGGATTAAAGTCAAGTCAGTTTGTTTATCGAACAAATCTGAAAATGACAGCCATCAACCAAAGCACTGTGTAAACTGCACAAACATAAAAACAGAGCATGAGACAGGAATTGGAAAAATAAAGGAGCAGTGCATCCAAAAATGAGGGAGAAATAAGTTCA
Organism: Myripristis murdjan; assembly: GCF_902150065.1. NCBI lineage: Eukaryota > Metazoa > Chordata > Actinopteri > Holocentriformes > Holocentridae > Myripristis > Myripristis murdjan. The sequence goes on along the minus strand of NC_043987.1, from coordinate 6,433,696 downwards.
CACTGAGCAGAACATACATGCATGTCCGCATTGACTGTTGTGTTATCAAAGGCTGTGGTGAAGATTTGGTGAAATAATGGTGTGAACGCAGAACGTTTCTATGCATGATGTAATTGTTTGACTTCAGAAGGTCATGCTGCACAAGGTGTATGGTGTGATTTTGTTGTCATTTTTCAACCCTGCCTCCTAAAAATTATATTCTTGCACAACTAAACTGCATTCTCAGCAATGTTTCAAGGGGAACATATTTTGTTGTGGATTAAGTTTCAAACAACTGACTTTCACTCAGGCGACACAAGTGCAAGTCCAGCACAAAGCATTTTTTGCAGACATTACGTACATTATGTTACCATAACCAGGTGGTTTTTATGCCTAACCCTAACCTGTCCCCTGACCATAACCCTATAAAGCCGCACGTGTCATATTTAAGACATGATTGGTTTCAGCCTTGTACATCAACTGTACAGCATTTGTACAGCAAATTTTTACTGAAACATCATTAGGAAAAATTACTGAGTTGATGCAATGTGAAATTACTGAACATTTCGTTTTTGTTTGTAAAACCGTGTTGAAAATGGCTGTCTCAAATTTAATACAGCAGGTATACTGAGGTCATTCTCACCAAATTGGTCAAAATAATAAAAAGATAACACTACATAATGCAAAAAGTGTTATTTTCTATGTTTGGAAGGAAAAGTGTTCTTTTATATGTTTGGAATTACCAATGTGTTAAAGAATTTTTGTGTTTTATGATTTTTTTTTGTTTGTTTGTTTGTTTTTGTTTAAAATAAAAATAAAAAAAATCAAGCTCAATTGCCTGATGTGCCAAATATGTTACAAATTGAAACTTGATATTTGATTTTTTTTTTTTTTTTTTTGGGCTGTTTAGTTGGGCCAATAATGGCCCCAGTTTCAAAGAATTACGAATTTTCAGTCAATTATTTGATGGTTCAGGCTTTACAGGCTTAAACAAGTGTTTTTTATGTCTAAATCTACATGACACTAAAAGGCTATAAAAGCCAGAAACAAAAATAATTTGCAACAAAATACGTTTCCCCCCAAACATAATTTTTTGGGTCTCAACAAGATCTAAAAATGGTACTCATTCACTTCAGCTTTTTTTGGAGAAGGTTGCACCAGCCACCTTCCTATGTGTTGTGTTTCACATGGCATTGAGAGTAAGAGGATAATGCTAAAATTTTCATTTTTGGGTGAACTCTTACTTTTAAGTACATACAGTACTTTTTTCATTTATTGAATAGTTCATTGTACAGGATGCATGCACATACACTCTTCCTTCCACATGCGCACACAAGCACCCACGCACTCACACACACTGAAAGTGCACATGAAGAGCATTCACACATATTAAAGCATACTGTTGTGCGGAACAGCTTACACCCACTCACACATTGGCTCACACACATATACACACACACACACACATACACTGTCCCAAGCTGACAACCATTTCCACCACGGCCGGAGGACAGAGGGCCTTCTATGCTTAACAACTGAGTGAGAAATGACAGCACTCGCTCAAATATTTAAGAGCTTTTCAGAGGATCCGGAGAAGGTCATGGCACCCTGAACTAATCTTCAATTGAACAATGATGGCATTTGATTTCATGTGTTTTTCCACCGTTCCGAAAAGCTTCAGTGGTTAATTTGACGCAGTAATTGCATAGCTGGGTTCTCCCCTCACTTTTCAGCTTTTCAAGATAAAACGTATGAATCTACTGTATGTGCACTGTACAAAGGACCTTCGTATTGGGAATGTGGAATTATGTGAGCATGTCACTGTGTATGCAAGTGTGTGAGTGTGTGCATGTGGGTACGTATGCATATGCGTGTGTATGTGTGTGCGTGGTGTGCATGCATGCCTTTTGTTGCTGGCACATGTAACGGACCTGAATGGGAGTCAAGAGGGGAGACAATTGACCCTCGATTAGTCAAGGGGATAGACTCTCTCCAGCGCGTGTCTCAGAGATAATAGAGTATCATATAGACCAAATGGACTAATGGGAAGTCATTAGTTGGCCCCTCTCGCCTCCACTGTGACCACTCACCCCAGCTCTCAGGTTTCCCCGCTGCAGGAAGAGGAATGTGGCTGGATCAGATGAAAAGACAAAAATAGGGGGAAGATTCAGGTGCAGTGAGAACGGTAGCTAACGTGTTCAACTTTAACAAGGGGATTAGTAGGGAAATACTCTTTGCCCCCTCTTTTTCTCTTGAACAAGAGTCATTTCTTCAACATTTGCCTGCCATGACATGACATGACATCACAAAGCATGGGCTCGTCAGTATGGCCTTGACAGAAACGGCTGGTACAAGGAATATGTTCACGGCAGTCATCTTCCTTTTTTCTGCACATCAAAGGAGAATTAGAGGAAGCGTCGACCCTCATAGCTTTGCAGGCTTAGGCAGGTGTAAACATATATGCTGATCATAATTAACATTGAACCAATGCAAAAACTGCACCATCTGACCATTTAATCAGAGGAAGGCAACATACTTTCATTATCAGAAACCAGAAAACACATCTTCCCAATATCCTCCATGGCGCCGCTGACAAGGATGGCTTGTACTTGGGTGGCGAGATCTGTAGCTGCATATGTCTTTTTGAGAAGTCAGAGCGACAATATAATGCAACAATAATAATAATGATAAGTTTTATTCAAGACCTAGAGGAGCTCAGAAGGAAACAACAAAACAGCACCACAAGGTAAAACAGGCATATTTGTGTTTGAACAGTTTCCATGTGTTTTACAGTTGAATCCTCCTTTAATGAAGCATGGCATAAGAGCCTGATGTGACAATGATAGGTGAGAGTACTGGCCTGTTATAACTGCATAACTGCATCATAAGGGAGAGGGATGGTCGGGTAGAGTAGAGGTACCACCGGCTATAAATTCCTTTGTCAACCCATTATTCATAGCGTTGGTGAGGTTACCTTTCTCACGGTTCATTTCCTCAAATGAGCCCCCCTAGAGTTTGAGTGGAACTAATCCAAGATGACCTCTTTCAAGTGAACTAAAGCACGAATTTTTGGTGCACACCAGGGTTCAATTAGGTTGCTCTGGTCTACCCTAAAAAACGGCACCAAGGGGGTAAAGACACCAGGGTTTGATTCAGCCAGGCAAAACATGACAGGTGTGAAAGCACCCTTAGAGTGAAAACCTGGTCACTGCTGTCAACACCTTGTTTATATTTTCCCTGATCATTCTACAGTGCATACTGTGTGTAATTGGTTAGATTTAAAAAAAAAAAAAAAAAACATTTTTAATCTAGTGAGCGGAATTCAATGCAATCACAATGAATGTCAGTGATTGGTGTATATTTTGGCCTGAGGGTGTTGCTACACTGTAACAAATTACTGTTTTTTTACGGTGGATTTACAACAGTATCCTACTGTATTTTACAATAATTGAAAAATACTGTTAAATAGTCATCACTCACATGTAAATTAACAGTAAAATCGGTCAGTTAACAATAACAGTAGATAACTGTAATTTAACAGCATAAAACAGTATTTGTAATGAATTGCTGTAAATTACAACAGTATCTTACTGTATTTTATAATTATTGTAAAATACTGTTAATTATTCATGCTTACATGTAAATTAACATTTAATGCTCTGTTAACAATAACAAACTGTAATTTAACAGCATTAAACAGTATTTTCTGTCAAGCAGTGGAGACTGGCGCTGCTGTATGATCCCTTCTCAAGTCCAGTCACTATCTTTCAGCATCTTACTGATGATTGTGGGCTTATGTTTCTTTTCTTTTTTTGATGAAAGCACTTCTTTATTGATCAAACTCCTCATTTTTGAGTGACAAGATGTAGCCTAGCCTAACTGGCTATTCCTGCACTTGACTTTCTGGAAAACAGTGTTAGAGTGAGTGTTCTTCTTTGTCAGTTCTGGTTCTTGGTTCTTGAAAACAGCGTCAGAGTGAGTAATCACACTGTTCACTCCGTGCTACGCTGCTTCTCCGTGTCCTCCGCTAGCTTAACACACTGCCATATACTATAAAATTACCATGTTTCATAGCTATCCGGTGGCGTGGCTCAGGAGGTAGAGCGGTCGTCCGGTAACCAGAGGGTTCCCGGTTCAATCCCCAGCTCCTACAGAGTGTGTCGAAGTGTCCTTGAGCAAGATGCTGACTCTGTCCTGATGGACAGTTAGGCGCCTTGCATGGCAGCCTCTGCCATCAGTGTGTGAATGGGTGAATATAAGGCAAAACAGTGTAAAGCGCTTTGAGTGGTAAGTAACCTAGAAAAGCGCTATAGAAATACAAGTCCATTTACCATTTTACTGTCATGTAGCCTACTGTTATCCAAAAAAAGGAATTATACTGTTTGATAAATTACGGTAGATGCGCTGTAAAATTACTATAACCCTGTAATCCTACTGTCATGTGCTGTACTCCAAAAAACGGTATTATACTGTTAGATAAATTATGGTAGATGCGCTGTAAAATTACCATAACACCCACCGTTATCCTACAATCATATACTGTAATCCAAAATACGGTAATATACTGTTAAAATAAATAACAGTAGATTGATTGTAAAATAACAGTAAAATACTGGCGTCCCTGCTGCCAGTATTTTACTGTTATTTTACAGTGAAATTCCTTACAGTGTAGAGGTAAGGCCATGAGGTCACCAAAATTGACGGGGTTCATGTGATGGGTAGCATGAATGTGCTCAACAAATGTCATGGCAACTGACCTAAGGGTGGCGCTAAAGGAAATGTAATAGAGTCATGAAGAGGAATCTTCCTTTGGGGAGTATGAATGCACTTAATTCCACCAAATATCATGCCAATTCACTAATTAGACCTAGTAGTAGATGTAGTGCTTATACAAATTTAATGTTTTGGAAACAGCATTAAATTAATAAATAATGATGGCAACAATCTTGCTGATGACAGTGCTAAAGGAAAGGTCATGAGGTCACCAAAACTGACAGGGTTCATCTTGTCGTGATGAGCCATGAATGTGCTCAGCAAATTCCATGGAAATCCACCTGATTGAGTTCAAGATATGTTGCCTTGGAGTCAGTGTTGAACGGATGGATACACAAACCGCCAGAGCCGTCCTTAGGCCCCGCCTCCCAGCAGGTCACAAGGCTAACATTTTGACACACACCCAATAACCTTTCCCAATATTCTCCGGCCCCATGACAGCTTTCTACACAGATATGAAAACACTCAGCTCAGGCATACAGGAGCACAACGACATAGTTATAAAATTCTGACAAACTTTAATAAGGGTGATGGATTATTTTGCATATGGACGCTGTTTTTGGCAGCAGATGGCTTCTTCTGAGGGCAGGAAAATGAGACCTAATGTCGCCAGCTTGTGGAAAATGTTGAAAAATGAAATGATCACATTGTTTCTGTGCAACTTCAGAAACAGTGGCGTATTCAGAAAATCCAGCCATATGACTGCAGCTGAGATCCTGGAGGGGGGACTTCAGAAACAACTACAGTTTAAGTGAGCCTGGTCGTAGAAATAATGTTCTCAGCCGCATGTTGTTTTCCTATTATATACCATTATTCCCAGCAGGAATGTGCTGAGTGTGGCTGTGACCAGATACATAGAGTTAATGCAGCTCAACCGTGTCTTCATGTCTCAGCAAGGATCTGTCAGTGGCAGTCAACGAATGAGTCTGGAGGAGAGAGAGGGAGTGAGGTGGTGAGGGAGGGGGTGGAGGGGGCAGCTGGGGCGTGATTGACACCGAAGAATTGGTGGAATGCACTCTAGTGAAACCGAGAGACGCGCGGAGGGAGAGGGAGGACGATGTAGTGGGAGAAAGGCAGAGACAAAGCCACAGCGATGCACAAAGTGACAGAACCAAGTGAAACCCAGACGGACGGAAAGGGTTTGACAGAAATAGCTACTGTAAATACAGGAAGACACACACTAAAAGCACATCTTTGAGAGGAGAGGGTGAACTCAGACCTAAAGGAATGCGGCATCTCGAGGAGAACACACAGGTTTAGCCCATGTGCCCCCTTCCAAAGGCCCGCAGTACCTCTGGAGCCGAGCCAAGAGCAGTCCCTCTTGTGTTTGTAGCCCTAATGTTGCGAGCAGGGATAATTTACAGGCATATAACTCTCATGGCTGATATGGACCCTTTCAGCACTCTGCATCCTCAACACTAATGCCAGTCTGCACCCTCTGTGCATTTATTTCAGGTCATGGTTTATCGACAGATTTGTGACCCTGCATAACCGTACCAACGTGTTCTAAGTGGTACAGTAAACACAGCTTCTTTATGGTGCAGAGGGGATATCTACACTACTGTAACTCATTCTTCCATACACAAACACGTGGGCTAAGGTTTACACAAAATAACATGAAGAGTCCTGTGTTGAAATACGAAGCTCCAGGATCCTGCAGGATTGGGATGAGGAGCTATCCATCTTTTTAGAAACCAGGTCACAGCGACCCGCAGTCTTCTCCAGACAACACTGACTGACTCGCTGTCACACAGCCCAGCAGGTAATTGAGGATTATTATGTTAACTGGATGTCAGACATGAGCCAAAATATTAGTGTCGGTCGGGGCATGTTTTTTGGCAGCGCTCGCATGGCAGTTGGCTTATACCTGTCATGTAATGTGATTTTAGGACAGGTAGGCATTCTAAAGTAAAATGCGAGCTATGTTGAATGTGTGGAAAACACTGTAACCCAGGTGCACCAACTTTGTCAGTGTGGCACCAACTCTTTAGATACTCTCTCTCTCTTTATTGTTATGGGTTTTATGCTGAAATGTAACTTCTAGCAGTGCAGATGAGCTGTGACTCCTAGCTGTGCATGCCAAGGATTATTTCAGCAAACTGCGGTGGCTTGTCATGGGGCATGAAAGCCTTTGTGGGGATTCAAACATGAAATTGGTAAAGTTTCAATTCATTTCAAGTTACACCTTAAAGGGGTTAGATGTCTCCGCAAATTCAAAACATGTAGCTGCACAAATTAAAAATGCGATACTGTTTCAGTTCCTCTAAGCCTAATTCAATGGCAGGAGGCTAACGGTTAGCATTTGGAGCATCCAGCCAGTATCCAGCAACCAGTAACAATGAGAGGAAGATAGCACCACTACTGTCCTACAGAACATGGGAGGGGGGAGGGGGTTTAAATGATACCACAATTTTCAAAATGAGTGAATTCTCCCTTTAAACTAAGTGAATGATGCAAAAATGCTATTTGATTTAGAAATATATTGTTTTATAAGTTTTCTGACAAAAGTGTGTACCCTCTCTTCTGTTACCTTTTCTCTGTGTCGTGGGTTAAAGTGATAGTATAAATTCTTTACTTGGATGAAAGAAGAGTGTCTTTCTCATGATGTCTTGTTCATCTCCATCTTCTCTCTATACATTTTTTTGGGGGGTTGCGCATTCTTTTTTCAAGTTTCACAATTGGCATTATCTACCATGAAAAGATCACTTGAAACCAGGCCCAAACCGGACTATTAATAGCAGATTATGACGTGTCAATAAGCGATTAGATAAAAAGAAAATCGGCCGTTTTGTCTTCATTGTTGGAATGTTTTATTTTGGCAGGATGAAGTGCTGACAATGACAATATGAAGACACTAACAGATACAGTGAGGTTGAGCCACACCACGCTGCAGAAACACAAACACCTCCATGAGGAATGTCTGGTTTTGTTTTGTTCCTAGACACTGTATATAGCAGCCATCCGCTGCCACCTTCCCCTCCCTATCCTGCATCAGTGGGGACTTCCCTACTCTCCACTGTACCGTAAAGCTATATTCATACTGTCTACTGTACTATAAACTGCTGTATATGAATATCACTGTGCTCGCTGTGTGGACTGTGTACAAGCACCAGAGTGACTACATTGATTCTGCTTCATATGTTGGACTCACCCGCTCATTTTATCTCCGTCTCTGTCACCTCACTTCTCCTCTCAGTCTTCTCTTACATTCTGTTTCACTCTGCATTGTACCTCATTTCCCCAGCTGCAGCCATCACTTTCTGCCTCTAAAAGCTGAACAAAGCAAATTAGCACAGTGGTGGCTCCAATGGCAGAATGTTTTTTTTTTTTTTTTTACAGAAATCATGCAGTGTGACAAGAATAAACTGCACTTAGTACACTCATAGACTCCAACAGACCAGCCTCTGGTCAGTTAGCAAAAGGATAGAAAATGTCAAACATCTAACATTGGTGAGTCCAGCTTTCTCTGAGTAGCTGCTGTTCAAGAGATGACAATAAGGCAACATCAAGAAAGCATCCTCCCTCCAGAAAGAGTTGGATTTACAAGTGTCAGAGTGTTGAAGTTCAAAGTCACCTTCCTTCTGCCATTTGGAACAGCCCACACACAAAGTTGCCAAGTGCAGCATTAAATGTAGTTAAACACGCAATTTGAACATGCATGTTTTTTCAGAGCGTTTATGAGCAAAATAAGAACAGTCCAATCCACCAGAATGTGGATATGTAACTTCCAGTGGTAGTATAGAGATTGGGAATTTAAGGATGTAACCACAACGTTGCCAGTTTGAATCCTAGAATAGCTGGTGATCTCTGGGGAGGAGGCTGAACGGGGGGGGTGAAAGGTGTGTTCCTGTAGCTAACAGCTGAAGGGCTTGCAGGCAGGTTAATAAACATAAATCTGATTATTTTCTGAGAGATATTCTGAGAGAAAAGCAGATTACAGACCATGACACATCCAACGTCACTAGGAAGCAACCTTGTAAACAGGAATGACAGGGAGAGGGCTCAGCCTCTGTCAGAAAGAGAGAGAGAGGCAGAGAGACAAAAGGGGGAGAGACGCAAACTGAGAGAGACAAGTGTGTGTGTGTGTAGGCATTTTTAGACTGACCGTTACAAATACACCTGTATGCCCCCTCCCCCTCCCTCCAGTCTAATTCTGTTTCCTTTTCTATTTCTGTTACAGTGAGGCTGTCAGCTGCCTCCCTGTCTCTCTGTTTGTCTGTCTGACCACCCACCAACCCCCCTACTCTTTCAAATGTTTGACTCCCTCGCCTCCTCCTTTTCACTCCCTTTTCTCTCCTTGCTTGGCCCTCCCCGCTGAGGTGGGATGTGGTGGCCAGAAAGAGACCTTTGACACAGGGGACAGCTAAGAGAGAGAGGTATGTAGGTTTTGTATGGTGCGCCTCTTGCATTCACACGAGTGCATCTTATGTGCTTCTTATATTGTGTTGTGACAAACAAAAATGATAAAAAATGCTCTGATATCAAATCCGTTGCAGCTGCTCTACATTATTTATTATAGAGCACAGCGCTTATTAGGACTCTCTTCTCTACTCTCTGCATTTCATCCCAGTCCTGCCCATGATCCCTCTTGGTGCCCTGTCCAGTCCCTTGAAAATAGCAGACTTAAGTTGCATATGTCACAAATTATTTAGTATATTTTGTTTTGGTGGGTTTTATGTAAACCATGACCACATCCAAATGAAGAGCAGCCTGGAGCACTGTAGACACTCCAGTGAAGTATTGCACAAAGTGAGCTCAACTACAAAAAAGGCCAGGCTTATTTAAAGATATCCGGTTCATAACCAGATGATAAATACCAGCAAAAACTGCACCAGCAAATCTTTCACCACCATATTGCTGGCTATTTCCCGTGGTCCATTCAACCTGGGACCATGTCCAAATGACTCAGCGGTCCCCAAAAACCCCTGGGAGTCGGCTTTGGGATCACTGGCCCAAAGAGTAGCATTGGCACTCACGCAAATCTCTCTGCAATTATATTAGTAGGATCTCCAGAACCAAACCTTGTAGCGGCTCAGAACCAAGGCTGGTTCAGGGGTTTTCAGGGACACTAAACACACGAGTCTTGGTCCGAGGTCTCTACGATCTTTTGTTCCTGAGATGCAGGTTCTAGTCCCGGGCCATGGGCCGGTTCCGACTGTTTCCCATAGTCCAATTGACTCAGAACCTTGTTCAATCGACTTCTCACCCCTAAAACAAAGGGTAAAGGGATTAAATGGTGGGACACACACACACACACAACTCTCTAGTTATAGTAGCAGGATATATAGTTTGATACATCCCAAATCAACACATTCATTGTGCATATTTGGCCAGTTGTTTGACCAGTTGAGTGTTTTCAGGTGAACTTCTCTTTTAAAGAAACAAATTGTATCACTTTAATTTCAATTTTGATTCCTCATTCCTTCTGGGTGTCCATGTCTGATACCAGAATGTAATTTGGGCTAATAGGATGAATCTATGGGGCCTCACGTATAAGAAATCAGCTTGTGATTTAGGCTCACAAGACAGTTGAATTTTACACTAAAAGCCTTGCCGATTGTAGATTTAAGATGTATTCCATGTTGCTCTTGGCCTCTGGGCTATTTGCCATCCCACATCTCCAACATATTTGCCTGACACCACAATCACCCGCTTGGGAAAGCCGTATGAATTGATAGTCAATGTGCTGTCGGACTCCGTATGACTATGTTAGGTCTATTAAGTGAAAAATACAGACTAAAGAGCCACTGAATAAGACATAAAATACAAGGTCAGAAGTTGATAGGTAATTCATTTGATACACCGGGGCTTGACACCTTTGTAATTTGGTATCTCTTCTCTTTGTTGTTGTGCCATGCAGCTGCACACTGAGAGCTGAAAATCCTTAGCATGCCATAAATTACACAGATGTCAGGTCCCCTGCACAGATTCTTGGAAGGCTTTTATACAGAGAGAATGTGCACACCTGCATTCACAGCCACATGCATGATGTCCTGCACAAGCATGTATGTGGTTGCATGCACACACACACACACACACACACACACACACACACACACACACGCACACACACACACACACACACACACACAAACACATAGACACCTATATACCTACACATAAGCAAGCAAACACAAGCCAAAAAAATGCAAGACTTCTCACTATCTCATATGGATACACACACGCACACACACTCACACACACACACACACACATGAACAGTCTCTCCCCTGTCCTCTCTCTCTCTCTCTCTCTCTCTCTCTCTCTCTCTCTTTCTTTCTCTCTCCCTCTCTCTCTCTCTCTCTCTCTCTCTCTCTCTCTCTCTCTCTCCCTCTCTCTCTCTCACATACACACACACACACACACACACACACACACGCACACAGAGTGGGAAGTTTTTAGACTTTGGTTCAGCTGAGGACCCTGTAATCAAAGTGAACAATCAGACAGGTTCAGACAGCACAGAACTGCCGCAGAAGGACAATTTAGCAAATACCAAACCAGAGGCGTTAAGTGCATCCGAAAGTGGTTTAAATATCTCCATCGTACCTGCTTATTACATCATAGAGGTAATTACTTATCAGATGGATTGGGGATGGCACATGGAGGGAAGAGAAGGGAAATGGCAAGCAGTGTTGGCACGGAGGAAGGCCAGTGCACAGGTGGCTGGAGACAGAAGCAAAAGCAAGCAGACAGAGTGATAGGCAGGTAAAGAGACAGGCATTCTGCCACACAAGCACATGCACATTCATATAGGTGCAAACACATAACGCACACAAATAAATTGTGTCAAAACCACACATTTAAACCAAATTCTGAACTTTTTTAAAGGGTAGTCGATAAGTTGAAGCCTAACTCCAGTCACTTTTCACATGCACTCTGTTTGCACATCATCTTCCACCACATAGACTGATTCTGATCAAAATTTCATCAATTGCTTCACATTCGGGTGACTGATATCTTGTTTTCCAGGTTTTGTGGCTCTTTGGCACAAGGATATTCCACACTCCAAAAATTCACACCCAAAACACGGTAGCCATGTCTTTTTCAACACACTGACACTGGTTTCCTGGTTCCATGGTGTCAAGCTTACCCTGTGCCATACCATCTACTATCTGTATTTTTCATTTTTCATATTTATTATTTTCATCAGTATATCTTACATTTCTTACATTTCAACACTTAAACATCTCATATTCTCAGGCTACTTTATTGTATATACTTAGCCCTTATTGTCTTTAGTGTATATATTTTGCATATTTAGTCTCTATTGTATATACTTTTAATTTTAATTTTTAATTTTTTGTTTTTATTGATGATGCTGCTGTAACATGTGAATTTCCCAGTCTGGGATCAATAAAGTATACCTATCTATCTATCTATCTATCTATCTATCTATCTATCTATCTAATAAGACATGAAAAGGCTACATTCATTTTGCCATTTATCCAAAACCAGACAACTTTCTCAATTCGTTGTGCATTACTTGATACAGCAACATATGACAGGCAGCAGCAGATGGCTGGCAAGGAGTAAACAAGGAAGTGCTGTTAAAGCGCTGGCCAGGACAGCATGGAGACTGCATGAAAAAGACTTCACGTCTTTCCCATTTACAGCATTTTTCCATTTTCCATTATGCATGACATGCAGCAAGCAAATGTGTTTCAATGTGTTGAAAAAGACATGCAGAGTGATTTGTCTTGCAGAGTGTCCATTAGCCCATTAGGACTGGACTGGAGAGCCATGCATGCAGACAAGCAGGTGGTGCTATACACAGCTGAAGTGGTCAGACCCTGCAGGGCACATCTGATTCCTCTAATTTTTTTGCCTATGGTTAAAATGAATAGGATCTCTGGGTATCTGCAAATTATTTCATGCTTTAAATATGCTACACCTGTTCCACTGAATATCGTGTGAGTAAGCAAAAGGAGGGGCAGTACAAAAAAATAGTAGCCAGAAGTTTCAATGATGAACTTGCAGCGAGAGTCAGCGAGTAAAATGAGTTGGATTAAAAAATATGTTGCCTTGTTTCTATTTCAGCAGCCTGTCGCAGGTGTACCAAGCTCCTAAATCACTGCTATTGGCGGAAAACTGCATCGAACTTCTATGTTGTTCTTGCTGGTAGTAGGAGTGGAGTAGAGGTGGATGAAGAGAGGCTTATCTTGGAATTAAAGAAGCATCCTCTTCTCTCGGAAAAAAGAGAGGAATAGTGCACTAAATGAGTAACCTTCCATTCTATAAGACTGTTTTGTAACTATGATAATGCTAGATCCTATTAGGACAAATCCAAAGGTAATGTTGTCAGGTAACCATTCACTTGCTTCTAGCGTGGAACAGGCGGTAATCTATTTTTAAATATATATTTGCTCTCCAATAAGGTCACCTACTGTAATGCTAAGCCTGCTAATGATAGTGTTTTTTTTTTTTTGTTTTTGTTTTTTTTGCATTGCATTGCATTGCATTGCAGCTTAAAACCACACCATTACAACAAATAAATACATCTAGACTAACTCCAAAACTCTTAGTCAGTGCTGGCTTCTGACACAGTTGAAGTGTTAGGCAGTGTTTTTGTGTGTTCCCCATTCTTCTGGAAAAGCAATGGAACCAGGGGCTCTGAATCCCTTCAGTGTTCTACAGTGACATTTGATATGACTTTTGACAGGACTGATTAGTATGATCAAAAAAGATGAGAATATCAGGTTGAGGTAGAACATATTCAAGCAGTTTGACATGAAATGCCACTGGGAAACACTCACTGATCAGAGCACAGGCAGACAAGGGAGAGGAACGACGTGGGGGAAGAACCTTGTTGAATAAAAAGACATAATGGTTTACCAGGGGAGGAGATAGAATGAGAGGAGTGGTGCTAAATGAGAGGGTGAGAGTGAGGCGTTAGTGGTTAAAGAGGGAGAGAGAGTGGAAACGGGGAAATCCAGGCTTTACCTCCCAGGAGACGGGTGGGGCGGGGGTGGCGGGGTATGGAGAATAAGGACAGGGAGAGAGAAAAAGAGTAAGGTAGGAGAAAGGAGGTAAGTGCAGACCAGTAATGAGATAGAGGAAGAGATACAGAAACAGACTGAGAGAACCATAGGAGAGAAAGAGAAAAGACAGAGCAGGAAAATGGGAAGCCCCGCAGCTGACTCTTGACGGCCGAAGAGGGTCGCCGAGTACAAAACTTCTTGGCGTCTGCTGTAGCAGTGATTTCCATGCCCTGGTCCCCTCCTACTCCAGATACAATGAAAATTGTGTCTGAAAACAATGCCATCTGGAGAGACAGAGTGGGAAGAAACTTTGGAGTGGCCTAGTTCAACTGCATGGCGGCCAAGGAACTGTGTCAAGGATATGATGTCTGGAGAACAGACCGGGCCCTCTGTGTGGAGGGCCTTGTTTCTCAACACAGGACACTGTCCGCCTGTGTTTTCTCTGTGTCAGCCTGTCTCATTTTTTTAATGGAAGTTGGCAATAAACAATCCATCACTATCCCATTATTTTGTCTCCTACTACCCACAGTGACACAGAGGAAACAAATAGGAACTTATGCATGGCCTGAGCGCTTTGAACCCATCTTGTGTCCTGCAATAAGCTTGTATCCTGATAGAGGACCTTCAGTCTGGCTGCTATAGTGGAGGTCTTCCGCTTTGTGAAGGCAAGAGCCATCAGTAGTGGCTTGTTTTTATGGGCAACTTGGGCAACAACTGAGCAGGCATGGTTGGTATCTGTGCTGTTTTTGACTGAGAATTCAGCTGGGTGCCCTGAAGAGATACTGTTGACTTATTGATGTTGACCTACTGCAAATATACTGTATTATGGATGGTTATTATTATTATTTATTTATTTTCTATTGGGAAGAAGTTGAAATCTTACAAGTTGCTTTTGCTCTTTGTGTAACTGAGTTCACTATTCTCAAGCTACAACTCTGGAGTAAAATCTGAAGTGAGAAGGGCAAAGGCTTAAGGCACGACTGTTTGTGCCATAATAACATCATCATAATGTTGCTTAAATCCGTCTGTATCCACACCACTACAATCTTTTTCAGGTTATCTCTTTTTTTCACATTTTTGGATATTATTGTTTATCTATGTGCAGCCGGTTCTCCAGATGAACCTGCATGATGCTGTCAGGAGTGGTTGTCCACTCTGCAGTGTCTTCTTTAACACCGTTAAAGTTATTCTTAAGCTGTGTGGACATTTACTGCTCTCCTCCTCTGCGTACATTTGAGCTAACACAGGTTTGAAAGTCATAACTTCCGATGCCACGCTGACGTAGAAGCCGGAACTCTGGCTTCCCTGCCGTTTTTCCGGGACTCCACATGGCTCACACATTAACTGCTCTGCCTCTCTCTCTCTCTCTGCTATTTAACTCCCCTCCTCATCCTGCCTCTCCCTCCCTCCTCCTCCTCCTCCTCTTCCTACCTCTTCCCGCCTGTGAGTTTGTTTGTTCTCCTTTAACTCCCAGGTGTTTTCCTGCAATGTTCCAAAGAGCAGAGAGCTGGTTAAGCCCCTCATCCGCTCTGACTCAGGTACTGATGGCTGCCCCCAAGCTGCAATATACAGACACACACGCACACACACGCTGCATTCACCCTGATATACACTGATGCATACATACATGTACATGTCTACGACACCCTATGCACACATTAGAGCTCACTCACACCAGATTCATATTCATACACATACATGCGCATGCACACGGAAACCTCCGCCCGCGCCTCAGTCCAGCTCCCTCACTCTTTCTCCCTCATCCAACAATAACACAACAAACCTTGCTTCCTGTGCATGGGCGAACAATTGTAGGATAGCTTTGATGACCAGAGGGAGTTTGTTGTAGATACTCCCTTATCAGCGAACCATCACCAGATCAGCTATAGATCCTCACAGTATCCTATTCTATGGAACAGTGTCAGGATGTAAGGGGTTGTATGGACATGCAATCACACACACAGACATTATAGAAAAATGGCTTCTTGTTGTTGTTCTGTTATTTGCATTGGGTTATTTGAGGAGTGTATGCCATTGCCATTGTTTGTATGGTTCATGCATATCACAGAGTTGGCTAGAGTGACGTAACTTGAAGTTACCATTAGACTTGGGCGATTAGATGAAGAAATCGGATATCAGAGAGTGTCATTTATTTTGGTGTGATTTTTTTTGCATGATAGACGTAACGTAGCTCCTTTAAGGGATAGTGTGTGTGTAGAGAGTTGGAGATTTTAAGTGCTACCAGAATTTCATTATATTATCTGACCCTCAGTATACTGACAATAAAACTACTTCACTTGACTTGATTAGCAGTATAGCAGTGAATATAGAGCAGAGCAGTGTGTGTACAATTCAAACTTTTTGTCAGTGTATAAATGCTTCAACTCCTCAAGATCCAAGACAAGTTGACAGTTGGCGGCAGTAAAAAAAAAAAAAAAAAAAAAAAAAAAAAAATTCTACTGGGAGGTGGAGCCTATGGTGGAGGTGTACATCTGTCAATTCAACACTTTACTCCAAGGCAAAATATCTCAAAATCTATTGGGCGCATTGCCATGAAATTTGGTGAGTGTGTTCATGCTCCTCAGTGGATGAACCCTGTCAGCTGTGATGACCTCATGGCCTTTCTTCTAGTGCCTACCCAGGGGCGCCGTATATGGGGGAAAAGTTAGGACAATTCCAAGAGCCCTTGCCTGACAGGGGCCCCAAAAAATAGGTAAAAACTAATATAAAATTATTAAACCATCATCGAATATATATATATATATATATATATATATATATATATATATATATTTTTTTTTTTTTTTTTTTTCATGGGGCCCAAAATTCCTGGCAGCGCAACTGGTGCCACCCATAAGCCAGACTGTCAACTTAAGCACACAATATTTCACGCCCATATTTGGCCCTGCAACCTTTCCCTTAGTGCAACCCTTAGGCCACAATGTTAAATTTCATATTTCAAAATGTATAGGGTGGCTTGCCGTCAAATTTGGTACGCACGTTCATGCTCCCCAGAGGATGACCCTTGATGACCTTTCCTCTAGCGCCACCCTCAGGCAAAAAGGTACAAACTCCATTATCCTACTACTTGCATTCCCCCAGTATACACACCAAGCCACCAGGACACTAGCACCAGAGGGCTCACATTTGTTCAAACTGTTCAATCACAGACGTTTTAGTCTCATTTTCTACAATTTAAACTTTTCTAAGATTCATCCTACTATCTTCATTTTAGCCACTGTGCATATGCAGTCTTCTTAGCAGAACACTGTCACAGTGCTGGATAGAAATCCATTTATCTTGACCGGATTTGTCAGAAAAATATAGCAGTGGATTTGGTAAACATTGAGAGGGCAACATTGTCCTTGCTCTCTGTTTCCTAGTTAATTTTGAAGAATTCAAATTGCTACTTGTGATCTTATCAAAAACATGTATCTAAGCTAAGACAAACACCTTTTATTAGTTAGATAATTTCTCACACATCAAAAAATGTGTTTAAAATATCAACAGGCTATTGGTTTATTAAAGATATTCTTAGCTGTAGTGCTCATAATGACAGCGTTATTTTATTATTTGATATACACTTACTGGTTTTAGTGGTTTATTGGTTGTTAAGAGAGACTGTGTTAAACAGCAAACCGCGTGGAGAGAGAGGTGAGCTGAGGTAACAGGCCATCATGAGTAAGTAAATGGAGAGACCATATGCTGTCCTTGACTACCAGTCAAACACTCTGGACAATACCTGATAAAACTGTTAGTGACAGAGTTATGCTTTGGCCTCGCATTGGCACACAGATCTGTGACTCACACACACATACACTACAGGTGTGTACACACAAGGCCACAGAAAACACATGCACGCAGGGACACACAATGCACACACACACAAAAAGTTCAATTCAGTGCTTGCATCCAGGACTCCAAAGAATAAAGACAGTATACCGAAGCATATTGTTATAAACTCACAGCAACCAGAAACACACAGATACAAACACACACACACATACACAAGCCAGATTGTTTGACAGTGTGTACAGAGGCGCTCTCAGATGTGTCACTCATAAACATCTCTCTGTGCTTCTCCTCTTCCTCTTCTCTCCCTCTGTTGTCTCACTCTCTCCACACACATCAACGCTTCCATTGATTGAATGGGCTACAGGCGTAACCGGGGTCAGCATTGTGTTGGGATGTCAGTTGCCCCTAGCAACATCTCCATCAGTCCGCCCTCGCACCCTACGTGTAGCCCCGTCCCTTTTGTCCATGCATTGTACTGTATTACTGCACATCCGATGCATAGTGTGTTGCTGTGTGTGTTAGTGCATCACTGTGGATTTCTGGATGTCAGCACTTGTGTGTGGCTATTCAGCTGTGTGCATCTGGGATGCTGTGTGTATGTGTGTGTGTGTGTGCATATGCGAGTGTCTGTGCATCTGTGTGTGTGTGTCCTGCGTGGGAGAGAGGAGGCGATGAGTCATAGCAAACATACCACCGGGACACAACAGCTCCCCCTGTTGCCAGGGCAGGGGAAAACCCCAGCGGAGTGGGTGTATTGTGTGGAAGAATGGAGATGAACGTGACATCATAGGATGTCTCGTTCCTACACCGCTCGGCGGCTGGAGAGGTCAGCGAACGGGAGGCTGGAGGGTGGCAGCAGGTGGAGGCTCTAACACACATTTTCCATGTTTTCCAGAAGGCTCACCAGCTCTTTGTTTTCATCTTTCTTTCTCCCTTTTGCATCATCTTTTATCTCTGTCTTGTGTATATTGTTTTTTTGTTTTGTTTTTCTTGCTTTCTTTCTTTCTGTATGTAATCTACATAATCTATGTAATATACATTGGAGATTTCCATATATGGCATATAGAATATTTACATATGACATTACATTTTATCTATGTATGCATGTGTCTATCAACAAATACATCATCTATGTAGGGTTTTGTTACATATTTTTGTCACTCTTAGTTTGTCATCACTTTTATTTGGCCATATTATTTACTGCATGCCGATTTTATGTTCTGTACAACACTGTGAAATTTTTAACATTATTTAGGCTGAGGTTTCAAATAAGCCCCCTGTATTTTCCTCCTTTTTGTGTGCTATATATCATTTGTTCTCTACATCATATTTATATTGTATTTTTAAATTAAACTAAACTAGAATGTCTAGCATCCACTACGAATGCATGAGCATGCATATGAACATATACTAATGTTCTTTTCGGTTGTTTTTATATATGCACACATTTATTTTGTTTTAGAAATAAGGAATTTAATTAAGTTTACTTAATTTACAGAAAGAACATACTAGATATATGGGCTGCACATAGACACACACACACACACACACACATATGTTTCATATATGATCAAATGTGTAACATACATGACAAATATTTTGTCTATAAGGGCAGATGTTCATATATTATATTTCTGTATAGGTGCCTTTGTCTGTTTGTTTGTTTGTTTGTTTGTTTCTTTCTTTCTTTCTTTCTTTCTTTCTTTCTTTCTTTCTCTATAGGGATCCACCTGTATATGCACCAGTGAGGGCACAAGTGAGAGCAGAATCCCCCTCTCATTTTCGTTCTCAGGCTGGAGCTCTTGAGTTGTGGTGATACTTTGATAACCGCAGCTATCATCAGCTATTAACTCTCATGAATGAGCCCCATTGTTAAAAGCCTCCTCTGCTCTGTGAGATTTGGTAAAAGCATTGATTGAGACGTGATACCAGGGAAGAAAATTACTACTGTTTAAGCTTTCTGTGATATCTGATATAGATGTGTGCGTGCGTGTGTGTGTGTGTGTGTGGGGTGCGTGTGTGTTTATATATCACTCTGACGCCATGGGGACACATGTCAGTGAAATCATATTCATTCTTGGATGAAATAGTGCTGTCTGTGCTGTGTGATGTGGCCACATCCACCCCTGCACTCATGATATCATCTTGATCAAATATAATGACTGCAGTTTCTTTGAAGTGTTTGGTTTTGTGGCTTTCCAGAATGCGTCCACGACTCCTCTGTTCTGAATGGAATCAGTCACTTGAATTCTCTATGACTCCTGATGTCTACATAATTACCAGTTTTTACATCCAAGAAAGGAGTTTTAGAAAAAGCGTTTTGACACGTAACTAATGAATGTACAACTGTTGCTGCTGCTGTTGCCTGAGTCATCTCAGTGGCTGGCTCCTCTTAGATTGTTGAAATGATTTCCCTCATACAATAGGGAAATATACTGAAAAGAGGTCTTGTTTCACATTCAGTATATTACAAGCATACATACACGCTATAATACAACGTGTATTAAAAAAAAAAAAAGAATAACATAACAAGAAGCACATTTACTGTAAAGTGTCATCATGTTAGGAAACAGCCAGTTTATTAAACACTGAGAATCCTGAACTGTCTTGTCAACAGGTGGAGCTTTGATCCTGAGAGTGTGTGTGTGTGTGTGTGTGTGTGTGTGTGTGTGTGTGTGTGTGTGTGTGTGTGTGTGTGTGTGTGGTCTCACAGGCATGTGTGTGCTTACATGTGCATACTGTAGCCTTTTGGGCCTCTCTGACTTTATAGCAAGCCTGTCCTGTTCAGTGAAAACACGTGCACACATGTACACACACATACACACACACACACACACACACACACACACACACACACACACACAAGGACATACAGTGCACACAAAAACCCATAAACGCACACACTCACACACATGCATATGTGCACACACGCAGCAGGGAGAGGAAACTGCAACACAATGATAAGGTCTGGGAACACAATGGGCTCAGCAGTGCGCACACAGAAGCCAGGACCAGTTTAGCTCTGAAAGGTCAACAAGCCTCTCCAGGCTTTCATTCAGTTCCCCTAGTTATTATTGTTCAACATTATAATGATTACTCTGATGGCCTTTATTTTGCAAATGTGGGAGCCATCCGGAAATACCAATGAAATATGAAAATGCAAGCCAGGCCGGAGAGGAGAGGGGAAAAAAGGTTACTTATTTTGGAGAACGTCTTTGACGTCAAGTTTCCCATGGCCCGGCCTGGGATTTGGACTTGTTCAGGTCCACCGCAGGCGGAGATCTCTGGTGAGGTGCCAGTTTAATGGCCGTCACTTCTTGTGTCCGCGCAGCAAGTGAACAATACCTATCATGACAATAGACATGCAGTTAGACAAAATATTTGGAGGCGACTAGATAGTATTTGGTTTTTTAAATGTTTTCAGTTTGAAACAATGTCCTGGACGGGCTACAAAGCATGGTGAACAGCTCTCAGCCACTGTGTGACCTATCTGATGACTTAACATGTGCCAACACCCTGGCCAGTTTTAAAACCATGCAAAATATCTTCATGTCCATGTCTTCATTCTATGCTTTTATTATTTTATCTTTTTAAATTTCCATTACTTTACAGTTCTACACATTTAAATATTCATACCATGTTATTTAATTGTATTTTCCTGTTTACTGTCATAATTATTGCTAATAAATTGACAATTACTGCTTAATTTTCAATTTATTTAATTATGTATTCATTTCTATTTTCTTAGTTTTTTAATTTTTTTATTCTATTATTTCTATTTTATTTTTCAATAGATAATTGAAATTTAATTTAAACTTTAATTTATTTTCTATTACTTTTAAATGTTATTATTATTTTGTAAAACACATGTAAAACATTTTGAATTGCCAGTGTACATGAATTGGTGGCTGGTGTGATAATAACAGGTGTAAAGAATGATATCAAAAATGTAACTTTCTTGTTTCTTGTTTCTTTTTTCTTTTTCTTTTTTTTTTTTTTTTTGCAGACGTGTAGCTTAGTAATTGTATGGGCATACATGTATATAACCACCAAAGCCCATAATAAGATGACCACCGGAGAGGAATCTGCATCTCAAGTATGACGGTCACTCACCCTGAATGCTTCATGGCTACATGATGACAAGGGCTGGGCAACATTCGCTGTATGCAAACTGTGTCTTCATCGCGGCTGAATAGTGATGCATTGCCAGTTTGCCATATCAGACACTAGGGTATTGTATGGCACAAAATACAGCCATCTTTGAAGTTTTATGGCACGGTTCTGAGAGGGAGCCTCCACTGTAGCTCCACTGATGCTCCATCAAGACATCAATTCAGCCCATGAGCGGCGCCGATCCCTGGGGTTTGTCTGAGCGAACGTCTGTCTGATCCTCAAAGCAGCGAAGGAGCAGGGCAGGTCACAGCCCACCCAAAAATGTCATGCCCCTTACATAATCCCTGCATGTTTTCTCCATAATGACACACCAGCTATACCCTCTCCTCCCCGCGCTGAAGTCTTCCAACGTGACAGAAAGGTCAGGGCATTCGAGAGGAGAGAATGGTCGGGGCGAGCGAGTCTGGCATCATGCAAAGGTTAGCGTGGAGAGTGGGCATTTAGACAAATAAAGAATGAGTTTTCACGAGGACCTACCAGCCCTCTCCCTGACCTCGCAGATTCATTGATTAAGCCACATTATGTCCGTGACCTACAAGGTTGTGAGAGTAAGATTGTGTGTGGAAAAGTGTGTGTGAGTGTGTAGTGTGTGAGTCTGGCATCATGGAAACTGGTATGGCGAGTGGGCAGCTGGACATTTGGAGAAAAGGCCTGTGACCTCAGAGGGTGGCTCAGCACATTGTCATCCTCAAATGACTAATTTGTCGATTTTAAGTCATTTCATATTCCAAAAGTCATCATTTAGACAGTGAGCACAAATCTTCAATTCTATAATTGACATTTTGTGGTATCAGTTGAAGGGCCAAACATGGGCCTACCATGGAAAATCCGTTTTATTTGAGCTCTAATTCAAGTCCCGTGCCAATAAGCCTGACCTCTGCCCAATTATTGGTGTTTTTTTCCTCTGGAAAATATTTATCAAAGCTCCAAAGCGATGCAAACCTCTGGGGAGAGTCAAGGCTTAAGAAATAGTTGCCAACATCCAAAAACAGCACGATTAAAAACAGAGAGACTTTGGTAATGACAGCCATATCTAGAGAGACAGTGTGTTCTCAAGACTTCTAAAGCCCAAATATAGTTCAGTAAGAGAGGATTACATGTGAATGCATTCCTCTGAGCTTTGATGAGAATCTGTAAATGAAGGGGGTCATTTCTGTTGCCATGGCAGTGCTGTGTTCTGTAAGGATCTGTGTTTTTTTCTCCATGTTATCCCACCTATGAGACAGACGATTGGAGCCATACACACACTAATGACTGTTTGCTGGTGTTTTGGTCCCGTGGTTATGGAATAAATGCCAACTAAAGAGGCTCTCCCTCGAGTCTCATCAGGTCTCTCACATCAGGTGAAGTGGCTGTTTGAGAGCGAGAGAGAGAGAGAGAGAGAGAGAGAGAGAGTTGGGGTGGGTGGGGGTGTGTTAACACTGTGGCAAACTGCATTTTCAGCAGAACTCTAGAAAATGCACATGCTTCTTGCATTCTTATCAGAAGTAGACAAATACTGAATATGAAAAACTTTACCTTTGAAATAACTAAATGATTATTATAAAGTGAAGTAAAGTCACGTTAAGTTGATTGCTAACTTATTGTGTCCAACCTAAAGTGCTGTACTTTTCTTACTCCTGTTGATAACCGGCCAAATGTATGTGACCTGACAGGTCAAGTGTCAGCAAGTGTCAGATTTTAGTGTCAGTCCTTCAGAATCAAAGAAAAAACAGGTTCTTTCTAAAACTAAATTCTTCATTTTGCAACACGGTAAACAGCAGACTCAATAGACCATAATGCAATGCAGTAACAAGGGGCTTGACTTTTTCTCACTGCAGATTCAGAGAAACTGGGCGGGTACACCAAAAAAACTGGATTGAAATATGACTGAGCATGACTTGGGAAACCAAAAACCAAAAGTGATAATTATGACATCTGATCAGTGGCAGGGATGGATGGTCAGTTAAACCTCAAATAGCTGTGCTTAAAAGCTGGTAGCCTATTACAGAATTAAATCAACAGGTTTGTGGATCAATAAAACTGTATGAGCTGAGCCTGACAAAGTTGATATTTGTGACCACCATTAAAAGCTTCCATCCAACAAAATGCATGACACGGTGTGAGAAGAACTAAATCTGGACTGCTGAAAAGGGATATAAGTTATATGGATGGATTTGGAAAAAGGATGCCTACAACCCACAGTGTCTGGTGGTTTATTTCTTACAGGGATATAGGAGAAACTGCTGCTGCTGCTTCTGTGTCATTTGAATTTTGTGGCATCAAGAAAGGTAGATCTAACGCAATGGTTGGCCATCGACCTTTGTTGGGCTCTCTATGCTGATGATCACATGTAGTTTGGGTGTGTCACACACTGCCAGTCCTGACCAGTGACTGGCCAAATCAGCATGATGAATCAGCAAATCACAGCACAGGAAGCAAAAAAAGGAAACTGGAATGTGCTGATATTGTGCTAATTAACAAGCAGGCTAACTAGCCAGAGGCAGCAAATCGTGGTCCATTTCAAGTTGTGAACAAACCTACCGACGTATTTGAGCAAATTCCCTCACTAGTTTGAGGCTTGTGGTGCACTTTTTAGGACTACTGCACCCTCTTTGCATGGAGAACTATTTCCTCTCAGAGCGTATGCTGCATGCTGGCTGTCAGCTGCAGACTGTGCAGCGAGTTAATGGGTAATTGTTGACAGCAGCATGAGGTGACACACAGAAGTCTGACCGTCGGCCAGAAGCTCTTTACGTCTTGTTGTGTTCCAGACTATAAGTGTAATGATCGCTGTGCACTGCCATATAACAGCCAGGGAATATGAGGCCATTTTATAGGACCAGACCCCCTACAGTGACAATGATGCTGCCATACACAATGCTTAAATGCATTTGAAAGTGGTTGCATGAACACCACACTGAGGTCATGCACCTTCCATAGTCTCCCCAGTCATCACATCTAACCATCATGGAACCTTTATGGGAAATTAAAGGCTGCAGAGTGCAAAACCTCCCTCGTTCCTTAAAGAGCTGCAGTCTCTCACTTTTGAAGAACGGCCCAATATCCAACTGCACTTGCAGGTGAATGACAGCAGTCCAAGGACTGAAGCTGTTCTTGAGACAAACAGCGGCGCATCGGCTACTTGACATTCCTGCGCCGTCAGGTGTTTCTGTTATTTAGTCGGCATGAAGTGTGGAATTTAGCCTCTGTTTGGATCTTTGTCACAACAAAGCCTCACCCAGGACAGCAAAGAAACGAGGAATTCATGAGAATGAGAGGAGGGAGGAGTTTGTGTTTGTGTATGTATGTGTGTGTGTGTGTGTGAGAGAGAGAGAGAGAGAGAGAGAGAGAGAGAAGGGAGAGAGAGAGCATATTGTGAGAAAAGAAGAAATGGGATACACATTCCTCTGTTGTGTGTGTGTGTGTGTGTGTGTGTGTGTGTGTGTGTGTGTGTATTTTTATTTTTTAACATTTATGTATCCAGGGAAGGGTTTGGCTGAGCAAGCAAACTCTTCAGCATTTCGTAAAGCGTTTCACAGAGCCCTTATTTGGTTGAGGATGGAGCTGTGTGATGCTTGTCTCCTGACTGTTTTGGCCTGATTACAGTAGCACATGGATGGGTCGACCTCCAAGATAATTCAAGCAGCGTTGTGTAACTCGCTGATCGCAGAGAAGTAGAATAAAATGACTTTCAAACAATATTGTGTACTGTCCTGTACGGCAGACACAACGTAAACACTAAATGTACTTGGAAATATTTGACCCGGGTCTGGAGGTAGAGCGAAGGAGAGGATGACTAAGAAGGAATTTGATAAGCAAAACCAGTGGAGGGACAGAATTATGCCAACATGGTTGAACTCTGAGAGAATCATTTGTCGTGACAGTGAGGAAGAGCTCTCTTCCCACTCTCCCTCCAAAGCCTTTGCACATCAGAGAGGCGTATGCATGCGCATGCGTGTGTGTGAGCGTCCGCGTCGGACTGCATGTTAACAAAACTTGCATGGGCACAAGTCTGCGTGCGCATGCCGCAAGTGGGAGGGGAGCCATGCCTCATTGTCCATGTGCTGCGCTCGCAACCAGCTTAATTTCTTGCCCCCATCTCCAGTCCAACCCCACCCCGTGCACCCACCCCCCACCCCCCACCCCTCCTGGCTTTCTGTCTTGTGCGATCAACAATAGTCTATTCTGTGCTGTCCCGTGCGAGCGGAGACACACCCAAGCCAAGGCCGCGGCGCAAAAGGGGAGATTGTTGGGCGGTGGCCAACTGAGAGGGACACTGGCGCGATTCTCGTCTGGGAGCGTGGATCACGCCTGGACAAGAGGGCAGAGGTGGCCTTATCTGTCCGGCCGCAAATTCTAACGGTCATTCGAATGCATGTGCTCGTGCTCCGGGCGCTGCAATGCGCATGAATGAGTGCCGCATTGTGTGTCTCAGCGCACTCTAATCGGTAACTGCATCTACAGCGCGGCTGCAAGTTTGCCACTGGTGTCTACTCTGCATCAGGTCTGGGTCACTGTTGCATTTCTTGTCTCTTTCTCTCCTTTTGCACCTCCTCAGTTCCTCTCTCTCTTCTTTTTTAATTTTTCCACCCATTCCATTTCCCTCGCCCCCGTCACCTCATGTTGTCTGAGTGCCTGAACCCAAAAAGTCCCCACCTCTCCACATAGCACAGGATCCCAACACACACACACACACACACACAACGACAATGCAGGCCCTGATTGTGGCCGGGCCAGCGAGAAAGAAAGAGAGAGAGACAGAGGGCCGCTCTATCAACCCGTTATTCTCTAACATGACAATCCCTTCCTAAGTGCCACAGCTGTGGCCCCCACACACTCAACTCCCTCCTCTGATAAGGCCAGACTATCTTCATTGTCCGATAACATAAATATGACACACCAACACACCATCTGAGGGGCCATGTCTGCACCAGCCAGGCTAATTATATAATTATCCCTTGTCTGATTATGCCTGTGCAGCTGAGACGAGGGAGGGCTTTTGTGTGGCGGTGGAATGCAGTGCGCTTGGCATTTTTCAGCGAAAGGGCAGCTTTCTGGAACTCGCGGCCAAGGGAGAAGAGAGGAGGGTGAGATCACGGCTGCTGGTGCCCACTCTTTCTCTCTTCTGTCTCTATCAGTCAGTCCATCTCTCTGTGTCTCTCTGCCGTGGTCCGTCAGTCTGTCTCTCGGTCTCTCTATCTGCACTTGATTTTAACTCCCTCGCTTCTTGACAATCCCGTCTCTCTCTTCTGCATGCATGCTTCTTGTCACTCTCCAATCGCCAGGGCTCCCCAACTTCCCCCTCAATGTCCCCATCTTCTCTCTACATAGAAGCCTTTCCAAGTTGGGCCGTTTCGTCTCTCGCACAGATAAAGTGGCCTTTCGAGGAGGCCTTGGACAGGATTTGGGTCTTCAAAGATAAGAGTTAACAGGTCGCTCTTGCGGCCAAGCCAGAGGGCTGAGGGCTCAAGCTCCAGCGCCTGATAGTGGACTCTTGGGCGACTGCTCCACCGCATGATAGGAAAGCAGTTCTATTGTCCTGGTCAAGAGCTGTTGAGGGGATAAGAGAGACTGAAGCACAAGCAGGTGTTAGAGGAGATTACAGTGCGCCTCGAAAGCACGCCTGCTTATGGCCTCCTTTTTGAATCAAAGTCAAAAGCAACAAGGCAGGCATTGCATAAACCGCGTTCTCCACTCCACTCGACACGACAATAGAGAATCCAGACCTTTTTTTGACCTTTCCATCAAGGGCTTACCAGTCTTTGCATGTTGCCATCGGTGTTTTTATGAGTTTTACTACTTTATCAGCAGCCTTTTATGCTCGCTAATGAAAACAGCAGGGCTTAGAGGTGTTTTGGCGCCAAGGCTTGCCCTCCAAACCACTGTATTATATAAGTCAAGAGCACTGTCATTCAAAACAGACCTCACCAACATACTGATATTTCAGAATGGTTTCAAATATTTAAACCGGTTGAAGTGCACTTGACTTGACTGACTTGACCGGAAGCATCAGTCGGCTGAGAAAATCATCTGCAAGATCGGATAAACACAGTTGCTCCCCATGGTTTGGAAATATTCAAAATGTGGCCAGCATCTAATTTGCTCATGCATTTTCTGCATTTTAGTTTAAATGTACTGTAATCACATCAAGTAAACAGAGAAAGACCTTGAGATCATGTTCCCAATCAGCTGCAGGGAAGCTTTTTTTTTTTTTTTTTTTTTAAGGAAGCCCCAAGACAGTATTGTTTAACCAAGCAGTGAAACTAGACAATATTCATGCTGTCTGAAACAAAACACTAGAAGCTAACAGCACTGGAGAAATTCCCACAGAATTCCAAGCTGTCTGTCTGATCCCTGTGCCCGCTCGTCAAAACCCCCCTCTAGTGATCACCCAGCATGGAGTATGTGAAAGAATGCTGTCAGGACATAGCGGGACACTTGGGGCCCAGTCTTCCCATCTCAATCCCCTCATGGCCAACGTGATTCTTTTATAACATCAATAAAAAATACAAATAAAAACAAAAATTTGGTCACAAAATGGTATCAGAGACACTGCCAACAGACCCCAAGACAATATGTTTAAACAAATAAAGAGCTTGGATGAGAGCAACTGTTTGAATGCTGAAGCCAAGAGTAAGACCTCTCCCATTATCGACATACTATGAGAGTTCCATTATTTAGCCCATCTCAAATACCCCTGACAAATTGTCTTGAATGTAGAACCTCTGTCCAAACTAGACGCATCTTCCAACAACTCTCTGGCACGATGCCAGCGCTGCATTTTCCCATCAATGAGGTGATTATCAACCAGTGCTGCTCCACAGTGCCCCTGCTGGCTATTTTTTACACCTGCAGCTATGATGGATATCTGTCTCCAGATGATAATGGTGACACGGAGAGAATCCAAAGTGTTGCGGAGGTGCAAATGAAGCGTTAAACCTTAGACGAACTGTGAGTCTTTGAGTCTCAACTTTTGCACTGTCTCTCCTCTGAAAACTTCAAAGAAAGAATCAAAAGTCTTGAAGTGCTACAAAATAAACACTATTTGTAGAAGCTAAACATAAATCTGGGTAAATGTTCTCATTACATCATAGGACCTCCATCCTCCTTTTCTCTCTCTCCTCCATTGTACTTGCCAGCTGACAGGTGGAGACAGAGCGGGAGACAGACCAGACCTTTTCCTGGTATTCACTCTCAATGCACTAACCACGGGCTCGTTTCACACACTGAAGATATCTCATTGACAGACACTGATGATCAGAGAAGAATAAGGAGTTTTATTTGGAATTGTATCAAAACCAACAGTAATAAATTATACATGAATGATTCCTACAAACAACTTCAAGTGGGAAGACATTTAAAAAAAAAAAAAAAAAAAAGCACACACATTTAAAGGGAAATGTTTGTACAGCATTCAAACGTCTGTGCAGACTGAATAATGGTTCAATGGCGCCACCTTGTGTTATCATGCACTTATTGCTATGTGTGCAAGCTCAGGGCTGTAGCACAGAGCAATACAAGAAATCTTGGTTAGGCTCACCTGTTCTACGTTATAAATTATGTTTATAAAATGTTTCTTAAGGCCACTGCTGACTGTTTTTCACAATTCTGTGCATGGAATTAGCCTCTTTATCCAAGTACTGCAGATAAACAGATGTGACTAATGTCATAACTATCAATAGCTGCAATACATCATACTACATATACAAGTGTAAATGATGCACCATAACGTTTAAACTCTAGGCTAGTGCCACATGAGCACTGTATCTACATCCTACCTGCATAGAAAACACAACCCAACACCCTACAAGCCTATGCTGCGTTATTCCCGAGTCTCCAAATTAAGTTGGTGTAAATTCTTGGCATAATCTCAGAGGTTTGGTCACATTTTAAATATCTTGGTTTCTGGTCTAGCAGGTACAGGGTCTCAGGGGTGTGAGTGTGTGTGTGGTCATGCCATGTGACCATTCATCTCCACCGGTTCGCTGTCCTTGCAGTTGCTAAGAGCCTGTTTCTGCACAATGAGGTGGTGGTAGTCGATGTGTTTGAACTCTGCAGCAAAGAGGCCGAACAGGAAGAAGAACAACATGACTAAGACCCATTCACCGATGGCAGCCCATGAACGGTATCCTGTGTTGTGGAGGACAGACACTGAAGGAGAGGAGAGCAGTCAAGGAGCACAATGACAAAAAAATGTGCATCAATATGACAACGTATACATAGCAGAAGAGGTACTTGTACTACTTACATATGGTATATTAAAGGTTATAACATTATTTACTTAAAATTGCGGCAAACAGACTACAAAGTAGATATGCAACTTTAAGTTTCATAACAACATTTTGGTTTGGCATCACATTTAGTGGGTGTGACCCATGAGCTGTAAATGTTTTTAATTTTTATTTATTAGTGTTTTCCTTGCATGCTTCTTTGGCTAAAGGCCTGGTTTTCCTGTGCTGATTTGCGGTTACAGTGTCAGATAGTCTGATGGAAAAGGACAAATCCTGGGCAGATTCCCGCACCCTCCAAAGTTAGCAACATTCCTCATTCACGCAAGTCCAACAAACAGAAATACAGCAAACAGTCCTGAGAACTACCTCTTTACAGGTACTTTGTAATGTGTTGGCATTCTTGTGTCCTCCACAAAGTCGTTAAAGGAGCAGTTTGCCCAAAATACAAAAAAGATATTTTCGGTCCTATAGAGCGACTTGCAGTGCTTGTTTACAATAGAAAACCTCTGCATCACTTTCAATGATGTGGCGCAAACGGGGGCGGATTTTTTAGATTTCCATGTGAGAGGAGCAAACTTACTACTTAAACAATTAAACTAGCAGTTAGCCTGGCTGGCACTAGATGGCGCTGTTAGGTAGAGTTTGTCAGACCATCATGTTTAACTCTACATTTTGTAATAATACAATAATGGCTGAATTATGACCGCAAAAATCTGCCAATATCACAAGCCTCCACAATTCAAATGAACCGCCAGTTTTCTACCTGGAAGTGACTGCTGGTGTTAGCACAGTCATCTAGTGTTGTGGCAATAGCGACGTCTATGTTCATGAGAAATCGCAGCAGAATGGACAGACCAGGGGAAAATATCTTTTTTTGTATTTTGGGTGAATTATTCCTTTTACAAGACATATCGCAGCAAACTGCAAGCACTTGTTCTCTTCAAAACAAATTGGGAAGAGCATTCTTCACTGGGACAAAAGTATCTACTAGGAATTACTGAAGTTGATATTCACCAAATATTATAAAAGACCAACACCTTTTCCAGTTGCAAGTATAAAATTAGCTCATACCTCAGACTACATATGTTTTTCAGCCTTATTAGTTGCGTTTTACAGTAATGCTTTATTGATTCCTGAAGAACTCAGCCTTTATGCTCGGCCGCCTCCACAGCGAAGTCAAAGAGAAGCACCAACTACAAATCAGCAACCGGAATTCAGTAAATTCAGTAACATGCTAGGACCCTTGCTTGTCAAAACAACATGATACAATCATGAATTCATGTTTGAGGACAAAAGGATACTGATGATGACCAAGATGGTACAAATGGTGCAGCCGGTCGCCCTGGCAGGGCCCACCCAGTGTTTGTGCTGGGACGGCTCAGTCCGATAGGTTAGAAACAGCTGCACCCAGAAGTAGGCCAGGCCAATGAAGAAAGCGAGGAACGCTCCCAAGAGGTGAACTCCCATTATGACTGATTGCTAAGGGGTGAAGGTGGTAAGGGAAACGCAGGAGGTTAGGGAGGAGAGGGTAATTACTACTGGGAGATGAGAAGATGTGTTTTTTTTTTTCAGTTGGTGAACTCAATAAACTTGAGACAACCAAAGATGTAAAAGGAAGGCCAAGGACATTCTTGACAGGTGTGCTTGAGGAAGTACTAAATGTCTTTGTTTTTGACAATTTTATAGACTAAATGATTCATTGATTAATTTAAAAAAAAAATCAATCAGCGATGAAAATGATCATTAGTTGCTGTGTTAATTTTTTGCCTCATAAAAACGGTAAAAGGAGGAGAAAGGGCGTAGGAGTGAGAGACACCAATAAAGATTAATTAAAATATTTCAGAAGAGAGAGACTGCGAGGAGTTACCTGGAAGTTACCGAGGATGGAGATTCCAAAGGTGGAGATGAACCCCAAAACAATGCTGATCTTGTTGGCTTTTCCATGGTACCCGAAGTCCCTGATCTGTTGGAAGCGGATCACCACAACCCACAGGGCTGAGGAGAAGGTCATGACAACGGTAAGGACAGAGAAATAAAGAATAAAAGAATTTCCAGCGAGACAGAAAAAGAATGGAGATGCCAGAGAAGGCCAAAAGTTAAATGAAGAGAGAAGCAATGCTAGTGTAAAAAAATACCTCCGCACTTGTGTTGATGTTGAAATGTTGATATTTAGCACTGTTTAGTGATGGAATATACTGGCTATGCTGTCAACATTTAACAGTATAACACAATACTGGTTATATGATCAACAATTGCACACATGTCCTGGTGCTGTATTTCTTTCATTAAACCTGGCTCAGTTATCCATCCAGTGGTTAAACTGGGCAGCTGGCTCTCAGTTTGAGATGCAGCTGTGTTCAAGGGCAGTTGTACCAGGGGCACAAAGGTTTTAATGTTAACAGATTTGAGACACTGGATTCCCACATTCACAAATTCAGTACACCCTTCAACACAATCTGATCAATGCATGGACGTTTGAGGACCATTACGGACACAAGTTTCTACAAATGAAATCCCTGTTTGTAGCACCGGGGGGAGAAAATAAACTGAACACAGATAAAATTACATGTTTTGTGTCCTGGTTAGCATGCAAGAGGGGTCCAAGAGGTCAAAAAGGGACAACTGCAGCCCTACTTAATAGCTGAAAATTATTTTTGAAGCAAGGCACCTATGATAGAGCATGTATTAATGAGAGAATATGAGAAGAAAGAGAAGAAAGAATTGCCTAAACCCACATGTTATCATTACCTAAAAAAGCACAGATGTTACAGATCTGGGAGAAGAGACAGCTCTGGGGGTTGTAAGTGCCACATTTGCTGATGAGAAAGGAAAACAGAAAATTATCAACATCATTTGAATCTCTGTGATGACAAAGATCAGTGTTTTGCTCTTACATCTCTCTTTATTTTTTGCATTCAGTTTGCTTCACGTGGACATTTTCAAGAAAAGTTAAAGAGGGAAATCAAGTCACTTGATATGTTGAAAGTCTCCACTGTCAGTTCTGCATTTTCTGTTCTGCATCTAATGTCATTTTTTAGTGGTTCACAATATGTCGGTCGCCTTGACAGTATTTATCTTAAGCACATTTCAGAAGGAAGTAACACCAACCTGATATACGGGAACCCTTCTGTTAAGTTGACAGAACCATTTGATACAGCTATACCAAACCTAATGGAGAAAAAACACTTGTTAGTATTGTGGCTGAATGTGGGCATAGCTCATTTGAATGTGAGCATATTGTTTTATATATAGCTTGCGGCAAATTTTCATGTCTTTTGCTTACTGTACTGTGCATGCAATGTCTTTCATCAAATAATATCATGTCTCTTTGATAAGTCCTGCAACTCTAGAAGGAGAATTTTCTCTCTTTTTTTTTTTTTTTCTCTTGATGTCCCAGTGCCACTTCAAAATTGAACAAACATAGCCAGAGGGACCTCATGGTGTCTGAAGTGAAAGCTACAAAATAAATGAGCCTGAAAAGCATTTCTAAGCTTCAGTTTCATCTACTAAAAGCAATAAATCCAACCTAGATCACCCACCATGGGAAATCAACACAGGACACATCAGAGTGTTTGCCTTCTGGTTATTTTACAGTTGATTACATGTATTTGTTAAGAGACTATCATCCAGCAAAAAAAACACCCCACTGGTTGTTTACACACCAGCTTAATACGATCTATAGGTACGTTTTAAAGTTAAGCAACCTCTAAAACTCCTGTAAATTATACCACTGCGGTGTAGTAATAAGTGAGGAACAAAGATTATGTAAGCTGCTTGATGGATGGGTGAGGATGTGTGGGTCAATCAACACAACTTTCAGTCAGCCAACACTAGTTCAAATCCAAGTTAAAGCTGTGCTTTTAGGTAGCAAATATTTTGTAACCTTTACCCTGACTTCTTCCTAACACTAACTATAATATTTTCCTAACATTACCCAAGTATTTTTAGTAGTTTGGTAGCTTGCTCAGGAAATGGTCCTTTGGGTCATATTGGAGGGTCCAATCTAGATGGTAACCCTAGATTCGCAAATCTAGGTTTGACATCTTGCAAGTGCAGTTAGTGTTAAGGGTAAGGTTAAGTTTAGGGTTGGGTTAAGGGTAAGGTCAGGAAAAAGGTTTGGCTTAAAGTTAAAGTTAGGGCAGAATCAAACTAGGCTTAGGCAGATATTCAATATTATCGAATATCATGGCATGCGCTGTCATTTGCGATATTTTTCACAATATCAAATGTTGAATAGCTGTTACGGCATCTTTGGACTTTTATTTTGAAAGAAAACTGTTGCGATGGCAGCACTTGTATATACAGACATGCAGGACTAGGACTAGACTGATAGCTCGCCAATTTGGCAGTATTTCGGCTTGAACATTGTAGAAAATTGCCGCAAGCAGGTGATGACTGCCACAAATTTGTGGTCTCATCTCAGAGATCATCATCAAGCACAGTTTGCTTGACTTGACTCAGTATCAGCTGGGGAGGGAGCAGCCACCAGCAGAGAGAGTATGATATCATATAATATTGTCTATCGCGAGATTTGGTCTGGACAATATCTACCGTGCTGAATCAAGTGTGCATTTGCGAGAGTTTTGCATATCTAGGGTTACCTACTAGACATGACCATATTAGATACGCTCCTCTTGTTTGTATTAGAGAGCTGGAGCGAATGACCTATGTGGTCATATGGGGTGGAGGATTGGTCAGAGAGTGACTTTATTTCATACTGAAACTAAAAAAAAAACACCGTGTACATGTCTCAAAATAAAATCACTGCACTGAAACACCAGCACTACCTTTTTTTCCCCCAACAAACACACTTTGTCAGTCATAACACAGTGAACTAAAACACACTGACAAAGGCTAGGATTACCACTGATGAATGATTTTCTGTCAAGCAGGGTGTGATTTTGTGCTCTCTAGTTTTCCAGTTTGGTTGTTCACTTGCATTACGCATGTTAGGTTTTGAAATTAAAGGGTTTGAAATGAGTAAGTAAGCACGTTTGCTAGATTGGCTGCAGACAATAAAAGAAATGTAAATAAAAGAAAACAAAATAAAATTCCAAGATTTTGAGTGTTTAGTGGCGAACTCTTATTTTGTGCCATGAACATTGCTCATTCTTCAGCAAAAAAGATCAACCTCAGGTCAGCAGAAGCACCAGTTATTGGGAACTCTGCGGCTTATTACAACAGAGGAAGCAGCCAAACTGTCTCCATGTATGGTAGCATGTTATAGCCATTAGAAAAAAATCATATCAGCATTACAGGCATCACACGACACTGTAAGACCATTGTTCATTAATAGGTAATGAATGAATGTACTCACACCGTCCAAATGCCCACAGTGCCAAAGACAGACAGGCAAACGGGAAGCAGTGCCCACAGCCACATGTTGGGAGTAAACCACCGGGGTTTCACCTGCTGAGACACACGGACCATCTCAGCGCAGTGACACAGACATCGCCCTCAAAATACATCCAGAACTATCATAAAGGATGGAAGTAAACAATTACATTCACTAATTATCATTTGGAGCATTTTTAGAGTAACTTAATTGTTGTAACTCAATGCATTTTTAATCAGTTACATAATACAAATTTTGCAAGGTCTTCATAATTTTTTTGTGGTATTTTGTAGTTTTCCAAATTTGCACTTAAAATAAAATTCAGCAACTTTAAGTACATTTGAATTGACTTTAACTTCTCTCATGAATTCAATTAAATAGCCTACGTTTAGCCTTCCTGAGCAAAATGTCAGCAAAGAAATGACATTTATGAAGAGGAGAGGAGAAGAAAAGAAAAGAAAAGAGAAGAGAAGAGAAGAGAAGAGAAGAGAAGAGAAGAGAAGAGAAGAGAAGAGGTCCAACTTTTTGGCTCCTTACTTGAAACGTTGACTGCAGACTAAACCACAAATTGAGCTAAAAACTGGAATTTAGCACTGTTTAGCTTTAAAATGCTGCTTATACCGCCAACACCTCACAACACCACCGTGCAGTAGTTTGGGTGGTGTTGTTTTTGTTTCACTAAACCTGTCTCAGTGCGGTTAAACTGTGGTTACAGTCGGAGTCACAGGCATGTTAAAAGAAAGAAAGAAAGAAAGAAAGAAAGAAAGAAAAGAAAAAAAGAAAAACAGTAGTACTAGCTAAATAATACAATATACACCATAAGTAGAGCTTAATAGCCTAACGCTGTAAAAACACCTTATGTTAGCTTGTTGTAGGTTTATCTTAATACATTAGCTAACACGGAATGGACAGACTGTCACAAAAAAGAAAGAAAATAATCTGGGTTTAAGCTTTACGTTTTAAAGCCATCTTCATGTCAAAATTCCGCTCGTTATTCTGGTGTGAACAAAACTTTTCTGTGACGAAAACTTCGTTTGACTTGCTTTAGATATTTCATTTTGATTGTGAGGGCATTTGCTGTGAATAATGGACTTACTGCAAATGTAGATGTCATGTCGTCATGATAACGACGGGCGTAAATGATAGACTACATTATCGATACAGTATTAGTGGGAAATAGTGTAAAGGTATCTGAAACACTCCTTTTACTGTTGCCAACCGCAGGCCCTCCTCTCGCACAGCACCATCTGGTTCAAGTAACCACAAAGTGGGATCAAAAATATTAACACGTCGATTTGTAGTATGATTTATAAATCTAATAGATTAGATCTGCAAACATGAAATCGATCAAATTCACGATGTACTGAATTTTAAAACGGGTGTCTTTGTTTGTTACACTAGTTACCTAAAATGGTTACAGTGGCTCCATCAAAGGATGGCAACAGTTGCGACTTCACAAGTGCTACATCTGACACATGGATTGGGGATTTCCAGAATGACAAACACAGCAAAATGTTTGCCAACTATAAGATCTGCGAGCCAGAGATAAAGTAGCCTGATATGGAAGAGGACCAGGGCCACAGAATAATAAAAATGGCTTTTTCTCAAAATTCTGGGATGAAAAAGTTAGATCTGCTCTGAGTAAACATCAGCTGATGAGTGCATGATCCTAACATCACATGAACTGCTGCATGTGAAGCCACATGTGTGTGTGCATGTGTGTGTGTGTGTGTGTGAGAGAGAGAGAGAGAGAAGTTTGCTCCTACCTTTACTCAGTCAGCTGAGTGAAGTTAAGTTGGACAGAGTGCTACAGCTGCTGCCTCAAGAGCACAGGGGAGTTGTCTACATGAGCTTTATTCAAACTACCTCTTTTACTGTTACCTTAATGCTACTAGTAGAGTAGCCTGTGCTGTGATCACAAAGCACACTGCACTTTCATGGATGAGTGATAAACAGTGAAATAACTGTGATGAACCATTTATTACTGTTTATGTGGCGTCTATGTCATTTGATGACTGGGGTAAGCATGGAGGAGAGACTTTTTGAAATGGGGGTTTTATGAGGTTTCAGAGTTGTACTAAACTTAGGAAAATACATTCATTCACTTTTTTTGAGTGCATCAATAAACTGGGAGTTACGGTAACATCACTACTGTTATTTCAGAGCTGAGCAGGACTTTGATCTGGGAATTTTGATTTACAGCCTCTTGCATAAGTTTCAATTTCACATCTTCAAACCACTTCCTCTCCACCACACTTATAATTGTGGCTACAGTGCTCACCTTCCCGCCGAGTAACAACAATAAGACTAAAACAGATGAAAGCTCATTTAGGAATAGGAACTTGAATTTCAGAAGACATAACACTTCAAACTAAAGTGAGTGAAAAGTTTATTCTTCATCATCTATCATAGACCTTGGAGTCTATCAATGATTACTGGATTAGACATACACATAAAGTAATAAATGGGATTAATGGTTCCTCAACAAATTTTATTATCAGCTTTATGTAATGCAATAAAAAAAAACTGTCGTGTTCATACAACCTTTGCTCCCTCTCAACAAAAAGGTTACGGACAGGATGATCAAATACAATATTAGTAATGGTCTTTTGGACAGATAATTTACCCTATTTCAGTTTTTGTTAAGAAAAAAAAGAAGGTTATTTATGATCTCAGGATCAAAAACAAGATATTTCCTTTCTTATTCAGTGTGCAAAAATAAAAGCCATAATAAACCCAAATTCATGACAGCATTTTTTCTTTTATTGAGGTACAGTGCAGCGTTCACCACGGCCACAAACCATAATGAAGTCTCTCTTGGCTGTTGTGTGTGAGCGTGTCAGAGCTCAAGCTCAATCTTGACATCCATTTTAGCCTTGTAAGGTTCCAGTAGGGGGCGTACCTCCTCCGACAGGAACCTGGCCACCTGGAGCAGCGGGAGAGACATATACTTAGAAGACAGAAAGAAAAGGGGAAGGGAGGGAGCATGAAATGCATAATAATTTTCATATGCACTTCCTTTTTCACTCCCAAAAGGAAGTACAAATGTCCAACGAAAGCATATTTCCTTCATATGAGAAATGAAAACAGTTAAAACTCAAGGCAAATGAATAAATTACTGTCTGTCCACCATTGACAGAACCAGCACACATGTATAATTCATGCTGTAAATTAACAAAGAAATGGCGTATAATCAGTGGCATAACATCAGTCTGCATCTGTGTGACTCAGATGCCTCCCAGTTTGCCTAATATCATAAAGGTGTAACGGTTTTGGGTGTATCCTGTTTACTGTGGGCACGGCCAGAAATAAACTGGGCTGTGGCTGTAAAGCTGATTCAAGCAGTAACAGGGCAAGGCGGTCATGGAAGTGACAATCGGAGCTATTTACGAACACTTCCCAAGTTTCAGTCTTACATGCTTTGCTTAAGGGAATTCCCCACAATCCTCCGCATTGTGACATGAAACGTGGACGGCTGAGGATGAGAAATCTAATCCAGAGTAGGTTTAAACAATTTAAGATATTTGAGCCATTTCATCCCTAAAAATGTTTGAGAAAACAGGCAGCATAGAATTCCCACTGAAGTAATTTCAATGCCCAGAAAATTGCTACTAAGGTATCAAATTTCCTAAAACAAGTCTTTCTTTTCTGGTTATTAGTTTTTAAATGGGACTTGATGTGATTTGAGACAATTGTGATATTAAAAAAACACTATAATGGCATTCTATTAGTAATCCTCAAAAATAGACTTTCAGTGGATATAAATGAATATTTGATTCTTTGGCATTTGAAACAAAACCATCAGGTTCATTGAGACTTTATCAAGGAGTTGATAACTGACCTACACTTAACTATTAGGGAATAAGGTTAAAAGATAAAAAAAAAAAAAAATGTACTGATAACTATATTAGGAATCAGAGTAGCAACAGCCGGTGTCGTCATCGAGGTAACACGATGGCCACAATGTGCTGATCCATGTTCCTCGCGTTTATGCCCCTTCAAGCCCTTAAACTCTCACACACTCAGGCATTTATGCTGATCACACAGGTGACGTCATTTTAAGTGTGTGAGGGCTAAGTGCTCAGAGCTTAGTGTGGACATTTGGATTGGGCCTATCAAAGCTAAAAACCTCCTCAGGGGGAAAAAAAAAAACAGATGATCATCAGCATTGCTGTTTTCTGCTTTTTTACGTTTTTAATAGCTGCAGAATACCTGTATTCATCATCAGCTTTTTTTTTTTTTTTTTTTTAAACTCTTCTGCTGGCTTCATAGATGCTTGCCATCTCAGCCTCATGTAAGACTGATGCTGTTTGAAATGAGACCGCTCGTCAAGATGACTGACAAGAGGAGAAGGACGGCAAGAGAAGACTTCACTGCCACGGGGCAAAAAATTGCATATTAAGCTTTAAAGGCATAGTCGGGTTGGTCCTGATGAAGGTCGATAGACCGAAACGTTGACCCAATAAACAGCAGAGCTTTAATGTGAATGCGGGAGCAAGTTGTGATTGTTTCGCAGAGAATGTGTCTGGGGATTTGCTCCTAGCACCACCCATTTCAGGAGAATGTGCACGTTGATCAAGCCTTACTAGTCGGGAATTTCTGACATAAGGTTCTGTAATTTACTGACCAATAGTGATCTGCTTGCACGGCCATAACCTCAGGCATAGTAGACAGAGAATCTCCAACCAAGGGAGTCACACCTCAACTCAACTCAACTCAGCTTTATTTATATAGCACTTTAAAACAACCACAGCTGAAACAAAGTGCTGAGGTTATGTCCGTACAGCCAGATCACTATTGGTCAGTAACTCATATAACCTTATGTCAAAAATTCAGAAATACCCTTTTTAGCATGCTTAAAACAGAAACTGAGCTAGGGTGCTAGCATGCCTCTATCTACAGAATTATTTAGTACACAGCACAGCTCATGTTCCCCACCAGTTGGTTCCCCATCAGCTGGTGGGGGACCAGTTATGGTGAGAGCAAGGTCAAGGGCCGGGCTGTGTTTATACCTGCTGGGGTGCACGGCCAATGAAGGTTTTGGGGTCCAGGAGGGCGTCCAGTTGTCCCAGGATGGGGGTGAAGTAGGGGTCAGCCTGGACCCTGGCCAGCAGGTCGTTATCGCCCCCCTCCTGTTTGACCACGGCGGCTGCCTGTTGGGACAGCACACGGATCTTCTCATGGCAGTCCTGAAGGAGAGACGGAGACGACAGATGGCAGTGTGTGTAGAGAAATGAAAGGAGTTAAAATATAAACAAGGAGGACCAGTGTTTCTGTTGGAAAAATTGGAAAAAAAAAAATCGTAAATTGGAAATTATTTTCATGGCAGTTGAGTAACAATAGACCCCAGCCTCAACTGAATGAAATCAAGTGACGTTGGTTTTGGAGTTCAGCACAGTCTCTGTATGATCACACAGTGTTCATCACAGTCTTACTAACTCCCTGTACCTGTCTGTTTCCGCCAGCCTTCACCATGGCCATGATGATGTTCTCTGTGGCCATGAAGGGCAGCTCATGGCGGATGTGTCTCTCAATCACTTTGGGGTAGACCACCAGTCCCTCGGTGATATTCTGGAGGGTGCTGAGGATGATGTCAGCAGTCAGGAAGGACTCAGGCAGGGAAATCCTCCTGCAGACGAGAGAGGGGTTGACATGAGAAAATATAGAGTGGAAAAGAGACACTGCTGGAGCCAGAAATGACACTGCATGCCATGAAGGTAGGAGGAACGTTGAACACGGCATCCAAATGCGACATCTGCTGTCCAAAAGCAATATTGCGACAAAGGGGGAGCAGATTATTGGAACATCACATCATGCGAGTAAACTTAATAATTATTGTCTGCCAGTTAGTGTGTCTTCTTTTGCTTTAAGACACCGATCTGTCAATCCGTTTGGTTTGTACTTGTGGGCCTGAAAAGTCCTATGAGACTGTAAACAGTGATATTGGGTTTTGAATAAACTTGAACTTATTAATTACCAGTAGAAGTACTTGTATGCAGACTTTGTCATGTCAAACTAAAAAATCTGGCAATGTAATCTGGCACGGCTTATACACAAAGGCACATACTAAGTAGTAGCAGACTGAAGGGCTTTTATAATCCATACATCATATCCACCATGCTGCACTTATTTCAATACAATCTCAACTTTTAAGAGTGGTTCCCAATCCTTGATGGATTATATATCCATGTTGAATTTAAGACTGACTGCTAAAGATTGGGTACAGGTCTTGATTCATGTCTTATTAAGCAAGGTACACTGCCAGAACCCTTGGATCATCATGCAAACACAGGTATTTGCTGGAATGCCCCAGGTGTTTATGTTCCACTAAATTAGATATTGCTTTGAAAGTATAGACTAGTTGGCATGCACTAATACGCTGTATAGAAATGCCATCTTGGATGTACTCCATATGAAAAGGCTTGAAAATAATTAGCTCCCTTCCATGTTCACTATGCAACTATTTAATCTAAAGTATCTATTCCTCAAACGTGACATGATATATCTAGATAAAGATATACATGTGTTAGACTGATGTGCATGTGTGTGTCTGCAGTGAGTGACCTGTTAGCGCTGTCGTCCAGAGTTCTCTCCAGCCACTGGACTGAGGCCGTCTGCAGCGGGTCGGACAGCAGCGCCACCAAGTGTCGGGCCAGGCTGCAGCAACGCTCTGCACGCATGGGGTTCCTCTTGTAGGGCATGGCACTGGAGCCTGGAGGCAGGACGGTTAACAACAGGTGAACATTCACTACCTTTAGCCATTTGAAAACATATTAAAATTCCTTAGCTGCCTTGCCCTGTGAAGTAAATCCAATAATATTTCCGCCCCTGGCCATCATCATTCTCAGGATTAATGAAGGTGAAGCGCCCCCAAACAGACACATTCAAGTACAAGTAAATTAAACCATTGCTCCTTTTGCTTGGGACCCAATGGAACCTACTCAAGGACTCCAATATTATTGCCCTTAAAGGGAGTGCATACTTGTTATTTCCCTCCTAAACATGGTCACACTTTGCAAAGAAAATACTGATTGAATATACCGATCTGCTCTTTCTCAAAGGGCTCCTCGATCTCCTTCAGATTGGCCAGCAGGCGGATGTCTGTACAGATCTACAGCACGGCGAGAAGCAGAAAGAGAGAATGAGCTGCAGCAAGACAACACACTGATCTGATCATATACTGTCATTTACAAAATATGAGGACGCAAACATTAGGCTACACAATCTTTAAGTGCATTGTTTAATTAGTTACCTTTGCACTGATTTCAAAAATCGATAAAACTCTAAAATCATACAATCAAAATGCAAATTCATTAAAGACATATTTAAGCAGTGTCTTGAAAGAATCTTAAATATAGGGGCCTGATTTCAAGTTTAAACTTGTGACAATAAGTGTTGACTCTGGAACAGTCAAGAGAGCTTTCACATATAGGGAGATAAAAGTAGGAGAGACTAAAATGACATACTGGACGTGCATGTCACAGGAAGACCCGCCCCTGCTCTGCTTCTGAATGGCTAACCCTAACCATAACCAGAGGCAACGATTATTTGCCAATCAGAGGTGGGTAAGGAGGGGTATGCACGTCCAGTATGTCAGTTCACTCTCATATCTGGGCTAAGATAAGTAATGAATACAATCTTAAAAATCAATTCTACAAGTTGACAATATTTAGTATAAATCAGGCAAGTTGAACACAGGACTGTCTTTTTTCCTGCACTTCCACTAAACACCACTAGATGGAAGCATTTCTCCATCCATGTCCATGTTGTGCAGCTCACCTTGTGGACAGTAGCTCCCAGACTGGCCAGGTTGGACAGAGAGTCGATGTCCACCTTACGGCTGTAGGTCTGCCCTGTCACCAGGTAGGCTCTGGGTAGAGAGGGAGGAATGTCAATCGGATACATAGCTAACACTTCACTGTTTACATGATACATAAGCTATGAATCCAGGAGATGTCAGGGTCTTAGCTGAAAGCACTAAACTCACTTTTTGAAACCAGCCATCTCTGTCACCATTCTGTCAAGCTCTTCCACCTGATGGGGAAGAAAGACGCAACAGTGACAATTATGTTTCACACATCTGAATCCAGCACAATACAGCTCCATCATCGTCATATTTGCCGCACCTTATCATGGTCCCCTGGAAGAGCTGCAGGAAGCTGGCCTGCGTGCCCGTGGTCCCCTTAACCCCCCGGAAACGCAGGTCGTCACGGGCTCGCTGAAGGTTCCTCATGTCCATGGCCAAGTCCTGCAGCCACAGACAGGCCCGCTTCCCCACAGTGGTCAGCTGGGCTGGCCTGCAGGCAAGAATGAGAGGGGAAATCATTTATTGAGTTTTGATGTCCACAGGACTGAATTGCCTATTTATTTTGATCATCTAACATAAATAAATACAAACCGAAACAAAAGCAAAATACGCAATCTCACATTATAAATAAAAGAAAAAAAAGTCATGAAGAAGAAATTATAATGGTGAAGAAATCATGTTCAAAAAGGAGTATGAAGAATCAAAACTTATTTTACTTTTAATTGTGTCATCAACTTATTTTAATTTATACACTTTATTTTTTCATAATATTGTTTATTTCATGTAATTTTATCTCTTTACTGTGAAGTGTGTCTGAGTACCAAGAAAAGCGCTATATAAACTGTATTATCAGGATTATTGTTATCATCATCATCATCATCATTATTAATCCTGCCCCTTTTTCATACTTCATAACTACTTAAGCATGTTTAAGTTATTTCCTGCTATGTGCTTTAACATGTGCACAAAGCATCTACAACCAAGCCATAAACAAAAAGCACCTCAGCCAGCACCTGGCACAATCTGACAGTAAACCAGACACATTGTGGTTTCCCATTTTTAAGTCCTACAAATTATTTCCTGTAATTTCTCTTATCTTACTTACTGGTTGAAATCTGCACTCAGCTTGCTTTCTGAATCT
The DNA here is from genome assembly GCF_902150065.1 of Myripristis murdjan. Classification (NCBI taxonomy): domain Eukaryota; kingdom Metazoa; phylum Chordata; class Actinopteri; order Holocentriformes; family Holocentridae; genus Myripristis; species Myripristis murdjan. The sequence continues at coordinate 6,389,499 of NC_043987.1, read as the reverse complement.
AAACTACTGCAAAGTTTCATCCAACCAACTGTGCAGTGAAACTTGTGTCCTTCATCTAAAGCACAAACATGAGGAAAAAGCTACAAAATGGAGACTTTAGAGAAGAGGATGAATTTAAGTGACAGGTGCTGCCCCGTGCAGACTCACTGGTAGTGCGTGAAGCCGAGCGTGGGGAGGTCAGCGTATTTCTCTGCAAAGTTTGCCAGTCGGTCGATCACTCTGGCCAGCTGTGGAAACGACAGCAGAGGCTCTTACCGCTGAATGATTATGTAACAGATGCAGTCATGCGGAAAATTCAGATATTCAAACTCAGAGGTAGATGATGGCATTATTCCCACACTTGGAGCAACCCCTGAGGTCACTGTGCTGACTCTGAGATTCTCTCGCCCCACAGCCACTGAGGTGTTGTTCGACACCAGCAAGCACACACACACAAACACACATACACACACTCGCACACACGCACACTACATTTTTAGTGTATTTTTTCCACCTTCCTTTCTTGCCTTGGAGAGTGCTTTGTGTCCCACCGCTGCAAACAGCGCTTTTCCAAAGAAGCTGAGTTGATTTGATTATTTCTACATTGTTGTCTCTAAACAGCTGAGGTTGGCTTAAAAAAAAAAAAAAATCTGGAGAGCTGTGTCTCTTTTTCCACCCATTTCACAGAAGCACAACTGGATGGGTGTGCATGTTTGCAGCAAACAGCTGAGCCTCACCTTAGGCAACAAGATGTCAAATCCATCACGCAACATAATCAGATCCTAGGGAAGAAAAACAGAAGAGCTAATTAGAACACATGATTTTTAAAAAAAAAAAAAAAAAAAAAAAGGAAATATAGGTCCCTTTCTAGAGTCATGGATAATGCCAACCAGCAAATAAAGCTGACTATTTTAGCTGGTATTTTTATGGACAAAATTAAAGCTTATCATCCTAAAGCAACATTATATATTTTGTGAGCAATCAGTTTGTCATGGACACCCAGCAATTGACTAAAGTGTCAGAAATACAGGACCAGATGGAGGGGACACACAAAATGATCCATGTCATAAAAGTCCTAACAAGATCCATATAGAGAATGATCATTACGGTGTTGTCTCCCACGTAGCAAGAGGTGGCACCCAGGTGGATGATGGGAGCAGCGGTGGGGCAGCAGTGTGCAAAGGTGTGGACGTGAGCCATGACGTCGTGCCTCAGCTTGCGCTCCTCCTCGGCCGCCATGGCAAAGTCGATGTCCTCCGCATGGCTCTCCAACTCCAGAATCTGGGCGTCGGTGATGGGCAGACCCAGAGCCTGAGGAGGAGAGCGAGAGAGAGGGAGAGAGAGGAAGGACAGACGCAAGGTGAACAAATGGAAACGTTCCTTATATCTACCTACATTCTAAGATCAATATATTGCAATCTGTCAAAGTCTGAATATGCAACATGTATTACAGATTTTCAGGTTCTTCATTTATTTTTGTTGGCTTTTCAGTTAAGAGCAAAGGCACTGTGGCAAAGTAAGAACATATCCACATGCTACATGTCTCTTAAACCAAACGTTTTGAGAAAATGGATGCCTATTATACAAACGTGGACTAATTAAAGTATTAAAGGAATACTCCAAAGTTTGGGGGACAATACCCTTTTATAGACATACCCCGACTGAGACAAGATGTTCGGTACAATTTTCATGAGTGTCAATCATTGTCTGACATCTGTTTGCCTCATGAGAAGAGGCTGGATCTCCTGATTAGATTCAAATGTTTGCTGTTGGGACACAGGAGTCATGTGACGGGACAACGAAATAAGTCAGTAGAGAAATTTGGCTGAAATCCTGAAAATACCTATCTGTCTGCCAGTGACGACACCACTGTGTTCAAGGCCTAGTGACTTTAAAACCTACTGGGTTAAAGGTCAGCGTATGGGCTGGACTATCCACTGAGGAGAGAGCTCTCACCACCGGCAAATGTTATTATGAAAAATAAGAGCCAAAGCACCACAAAGGCTACGTAGGACACCGAGAGCTTGATTGTGCATCATATTGGGTACAAACAGCAACATAGCTGGGTGGGGCAAAACAAAAAAAAACAGCAGCATAACATACAAACTCTTGGGGTGGCGGTTTCCTGTTACTGCAACATTCCCTTCACGCTATTTTAATCACACAAGCCCGAACCTGGCAGTGGCAGTAAGAGGCCGCAAGCTCTGCAGAGACACTGCTGCACGGCTGACACCTTAAGGAACATCCTGAACTGCTTGAAAAGCACAAGGATGGTCTCTTTGTTATTTATTATCAGAGTGTGTGTGTGTGTGTGCAACCAGTCATGTGAGGTGCTGCATGTGAGAGAGGGTCTGAAGTCAATTAAGCCCCACCTCCGGCCCTCTTTAATCAGAAAAGTGTAGGAATCACTCAGAGCAATGTGGGCTGATGAGCTGGCATACAAAGCATGAGAAGCGCACGGTTATGGGATTTGGTTGAGGTTTCACATGTGATGCTGATTAGGGGCCTGGGGGCTGTAATACTGCAGCAACATCTTCCTCATCACTTCATTTTAGTATTTAGGAAGCTGAAACCATCCGGGAGACTGCAAACCTTACACTAGGCGACATGTGCCTTCAGCCAAAATGAGTTGAGATTTGACTGAAGCCATGATTTAGGACCAGTATCATGGGTTGGGGGGCTCTAAAGGGGCCCCACAGGACATGAGTGTTATATTTTAATCAGCCTGAAGCTCCGGTTAAAATTAAATTCCTTCAACGTGGGCTCCCGCCTGAAAACACTGGACTCATAAACATGATCTATGATTTTGAAAGCACATCTTCATTGCAAAGGCGCTGATTGCAGATGTTATTGCCTCACTGCAGCACCACTTATCATCTCTACAGGAGCTGTGTCTAGTCCCGGGCCTTCTCCTTTAAAACTATATTTAGAGCAGGGAAACTGATAGGGCTCTGTCAAGGTCGCAATCCTCACTTCTTAAGACTTGGTAAAGCAAAAACAAAGTGTGTGTGTGTGTGTGTGTGTGTATAGGTGGTGCATGTTGAGGGCACGGGCTGTGTAGTTTGAGCTGTGGTGAGTCAAACCTTCTCCGCTTTGGCCAGGTAGATCCACAGCTTTCTCCACGTTGTGAACTTCTTCCTGTCGCTGAAGTTGTAGGCCATCTCCTTGCTGGCGTATCTGGACACCAGCGGGGAGCGATACTTCACAAACTCGTCCGCTGCCTCCATGTCTGCGGGAATAACAGGAGAACACTGCCCTGCACTGTCACCGGGACGGACGCACACTCACTCACACACACACACTCACACACACCGTAGCTGGCAGCTGCAGCAGTTAGCCGCGCCGTCTTCCGAGTGAGCTCACATGGTAAGGCGGTGCGTGTGTGCGACACTTGGGGTCGGTTTGCGGCATGAGGTCTAATCAGAAGACGCCTGTAACCAGGATACGGCAGAGGGTCGATGTGTACGGTGGCCGTGAAGTGCAAATCGCAACGGCGACGAGGAAAACACCGCAACAAACCACAGCACACGACGGAAGAGTTGAAATCGCAACAACACATGGGATAACGCAACAACAAATATTAAAAATCAACTAAAACAACTAACAAGGCAAATATCAAAACACAGCAATCAGGATGTGGTCTCATGTAGTGTGCATGGGGAAAAATTTATGAAATCTCCCTTTTTGCATACTCTCAAATAGAATAAAGGTTTCCCAAATGTGAAATTGTGTTTTAATAAATATCTGGAGTCTCCTTGGCAACCTGGTCCACATTTGACAGGTCTAAGTATAGTGTTTTTTTTTTTGTTTTGTTTTTTTTTTGTTTTGTTTTGTTTTTTTTAATCAGAACCTGTTCTAATGTGGTCTAAATGCTTTGCTGTTGTGCTTTTGAATTTGTTTTGGTAATTTCTATTGTCATTGTGTGTTTTGTAGTTTTTTGCACCTCGTTGTTGTGATTTGTTATTGATGTTGTGCTTTTGCCGTTGCCGTTGTGATTTGCACTTCACGGCCACCGTAGATGGATTATTTTTGGTAGGAAATAGTTTGTTTACCTCGCCGTCTCACACGTTCTTTGTTCAGTTGCGGCGCTGAACTGTTGTGTTTATTTATTTGTTTGTTTATTTATTCAGCTTCTTTTTTTTTTTTTTTCTTTTTTTTTTTACATGACTTTATTCATAATAAAAATATACATAATCCGACAGGCCATGTGCCATATCTATCTATCTATATACATATACATATATAAGCGAGTATACGTCAATGCAATGAGAGACATAACTACTCAAAATAAGTAGAAAATTAAACAATTGTTATAATACAAAAATTAAGGACAGGCATGAGAAACGAGCAGCGCACTGGATTTCTGTTCAAACAGCGACCAGCGTAGGGATGACGTCAGCGTACAGTGCAAAATACATAATTATTCCCATTCCTTTCTTCCAGCTGTTGCCTGCGCTTTCCCCTCCCGTCCCACGTGCCGCCCCTCCTCCGGTTGCACCTCGCATCGCGCACATCGTAAACCTGTCGGTGCGCCGTGCACGCGCCGCGCTGTGTCCACGGAGCTGTTGTTGCGAGAACATGATCTGGATGCATCCTGCACAAATCATGGAATCAGTCACAGCGAGGGGAAGCTGCTTTGAATGCAACATCGTGTGGTGACAGGATGCCCTGTGCTCCGTTTAGAGTCTCCCAGCACCTCGTGTCTTATGTAACCTATAGCTGCACGGCTTATTTTAGTAAACAGTCATGCAGTATGCATGTAAAGCCCCCTCCCCTCCCTGCCTCACAGTATTCCCATGTTCATATAAATAGAGAGGGGTGTGTGTGAGGAGGAGAAAGAAAGAGAGAAAGAGTGTGTGTGTGTGTGTGTGTGTGTGTGTGTGTGTGTGTGTGTGTGTGTGTACTGTGTATGATGCAGCAGCTGGGGAATACTTGAGTGGTAAACAGGGTCCTCTCTCTCTCCCTCTCTCTCTCTCTCTGTGTGTGTGTGAATCTATCCATCTTTCTGGATGACTGCAGTCTGCATCGTACGGTGCCACAGTGCTGTGTGATATGAGCGAGTGGGAGGAACAGCTTCCTCTGTTTTTACTCAAAACGATGAGACACCTTCCCGGAGCTGCTGCAGGGGTGGTATTAACTTCCCGTCTCCTGCATTGCACAATCTCTCCTCTCTGCTTGGACAGATAAATAAAAGACGTGAGACAAAAGAGGGGTGCTGGAGGACGTGAGGAGTAGAAGATAGAAAGAGAGAAAGGAGACGTGTGTGTGTGTATGTGTGTGTGTTGGGGGGGTGAAGATAAGGGGATAGAGGAAAGAGGGGGAGAGCTTGAGTGGCAGAGGAGGTACAAAAGAGAGAGAGAAAGGGAGGGAGACAGAGCGGGCACACACAGGAATAGAAGACAGAGTGTGTTATGTACTGCAGTAGAATGAGGGTGAGAGGGAGAACCAAGAAGAAGCATTTGAGCTGCCAGCGTTCCGCAGATCACTCAGGATCCATCGCCTTGCAGCCCGTTTTCTGAAGAGGGACGGAGAAGAAGATCGGCACCGTGGAGGCGAGAAGGAGAAGGAGGAGGGGGGCTGAGGAGGGAGAAGCCAGAGGTTCCACGCACAAGATGGCTGCTGTGTCCTCTGCTTCTGAGGCTGGTAAGTGGATTTTCATCTTCCGCCATATACCCCCTCACCGTAAGTCCTTGCCACCCCTCGCTCCCTCACAGCACTCACAGCGTCTGGTGCAAACTCTGAAAAGCATTTCGTGTCGGACCGGGCACGGCCAAAACACGGAACTGTTGCTTGAGTACACTTCCTGTGTTTGGCAGCTCACATGGAAAGTTACAGCAGCAGTGAGTCACTATGCTATGGTGAATGAATAAACTTGCCCCCCCGCCCCCATACTCTCTCCTCTGGCTATCCTCTCAGGGCAGAGCATCTGTCCTGATGCCATCTTCTCACATTACATATGCTGTCACTGTGCCATCCCGTTAAAACGCTTTGACTCCGACTCATAATATTTTGCCCGCATGCCATTCTCCCTGGAAGGTGTCCAAGGTTACTCCTCTCTGACCCAGTTTTTGGAAAGGGCAAGTCATGAGGATGGGCGTAAAGACAGGGCAGGGGGAAAAGAAAGAGATGAGTAAGATGTAAGAGAGGCGGTAGGGGAGAGAGGATGAGCACAGGAATGAAGGAGGAGGTAAAGAGAACAGGAAAGGTACAAGGAGGCAAGGAGCTGAGATGAGGTAATAGGGTGCAAAGGAACAGAGAAAATGAGGAAAGTGAGGACTGAAATGGATGGAGGTGTTGTGCATGCATAAATATGTTGCAGTGCAGAGAATGCAAAAGTTCATATTTACAAAAACTGACATTTTTATCTGCAACAAAGCAGATGAAACCCATTACATCTCCTAAAAGCCTTTCGAGAAAGAATAGGGGTAAAAAAAAAAATAATTCCCACTCAGGGCCAACTGATGTTCTTCAGACAGATGGATTATTCTGATTTGATCAAGTAAATTGAATCAATGTTGTGATTCATCCAAGTTAACTTGATGCACCCAGACAGCTTGAAAGCCAAGGTGCACTAAGTCCATCTGAGAAACGGCGGACAGAACAAAACAAAATCCCCAAAGAAACGAGAACCTGGAGTGTGATTCACCCTCATGGTTTTCTCTCAGGGGATCCCGGGGGTCGCCACCCACCGGAGCGCAGGCTGCTGCTCCTGGGGGGGCCACAATCTGGGAAGACGTCCACCGCCAACACCATCCTGGGGGAGGAGGTGTTCGAGGCCGGGACGGAGACCACACACAGCAACGTGGGCCAGACGGAAATCTACGGCAGGCGCGTGACGGTGGTCGACACCCCGCAGTGGGCCATCCCCAGCGACCGGGACGATGACACCGAAGCGGACGACAACGACAACGCCGGCGCAGAGTCGGACTCCCCGCGGCAGCCGCCCCCGAGCCTGGACAGCGAGGGGCCATGTATGGGAGCCATCCTCTGCCCTCCAGGACCCCACGCCATCCTGCTGGTGGTGTCGGTCACCCAGCCCTTCACCGACACGCAGAGGCGGGCCGCGGAGGAGCAGCTGGGGGCGCTGGGCGGGGGGACCTGGAGGTACTCCATGGTGCTCTTCACTGGGATAGACAAGCTGCCCAAAGGGATCTTCATCGAGGAGCACATCGCCAACACCGGAGAGGCCCTGCAGTGGTTGGTGGAGAGGTGTGGAAGCAGGTACCACGTTTTTTTCTGTCTCTCTCTCTGATTTTACTCAGAAAGCTGACCTAAAAAAGCAACCTCAAATTGTATTCTTAACTCTATAGTGTAGCCATTGCAGCAGCCCCTCCCATGCACACACGCCTGCATCTAGTCTCCACTGGTGCCACGCAACAAAAGTAATCGTAAATAATTCCTCCTCTGGGAGGAGCAACACTGCACAAATTGTTCAGCAAGTATGTGCGACTTCTACAGTGGTTGTCCGTTCTACCCCAATTCAAGGTACCATGCCTTTGATAACACTCGGAAAGACAGGGAGGACAACACCCAGGTACCCGAGCTGATGGAGAAGGTGGAGGAAATGATCACTGACAACCAAGGTTGGACTGGATTTCATTTTTTTTTAATATCATATTTATGTTTCTTTCCTAAGGTTTGCAAAGTAACTTATGATTTGGTCACTTCAATCTTCATCTTTATTTACTAAATGATGTGTATTGCACACATTGTATTCTGCAACGTGTGCTACATAATCGTTAGACGATTACATAATACAGCAATCATGTTGTAGAGCTTATAATGAATAATTTATTGTTATTTTACCCAGGCTGGTACTTTGAAGTGAATGAGCTGATTCTGCTGGAAGAGGAGCAGGCCAGGAGAGCTCTGGAGGAGGAGAGGATGAGGATGGAGGAGCATGTTAGACAGAGGGAGCAGATGATCGGAGGGCCTCCCAGAGGTAAGGGAGACAGAGAAACAGAGAGAGAGAGATTTATGCAAATCTCTCCAACAGTGCTTTTGGGAAAACATGATTGTTCGCAAAGTTATTGTTCCAGGAAAATTCCGTACTCATTACTGGCTAATGATTGTTGTTTCTCCATCTGTGTCTATGTCTGTTTCTGTGTCTCTGTTTCCATTTCTTTTCTCTCTTTGTTACTTTCATTTTGTCTGTGTTTCTCTGTCTCCTTACCCACTTTTTTTCTTCATTTTGCTCTCTCTCTCTCTCTCCTTCTCTTCCGCCTCTTGTGGTCCCAGAGCTGAGAGTGCTCTTACTTGGCTGGAAGGGTGTGGGAAAGAGCTCAGTGGGGAACTCCATCCTTGGCCGCCGGGACTTTGAGGCAGGCCAGGAGACGGAGCTGTGCCTGAGGAGGCAGGCGCTGGTATCGGGTCGCAGGGTCACCATAGTCGATACCCCGGGGTGGGACTGGTTCTCGGTGAGGCGGACCCCGAAGCGAATCCGCCATGAGTCGCAGCGCGGCGCGGCCCTCCTCCGACCGGGACCCCACACCCTGCTGCTGGTCCTCCCTGTCGTCTCATCTCTCACTGCCAGGAAGCGGCGAACCCTCCTGGCTCACATTGAGACTCTGTTTGGCGACAACGCGTGCCTCCACACCATGGTGCTGTTCAGCTGTGGTGACTGGCTGGGCCGCACGCCCATCGAAGAGCACATTCTTAGAGGCGGGAGGGAGCTGCACAGACTGCTGGAGTACTGTGGGAACTATTACCACGTCCTGGACAGTAAGACCCCCGGCAAGGACAGGAGCATCTCAGACCTGCTGGATAAGATAGAGGAGATGATCAGGGAGAATGGCGACGAGGCTTTCCTCCCCATACAGAGCGAGTGGTGTAAGTCTCAGCTTTTATTCTTTAAATATCACATTGGACATTTCACAAAGCTCAAAGGAACAGTTCACCCAAAACACAAGAAGGCTATGTCCCCCCTTAGCCCTACTGCAGTCTGTCCATCCAGACAGTTTCTATGTGATTTGGCGAGGTTTCCAATTTCTTGCTCCAATACAATGTATCTGGAAAGCAAAATGCACATGTGAAAAACTCAACAGCAACAGCTCTTTCCAAAAAACAGCGACACAGATACTCAGGTGTAATCCATAGGCGCAAAGAGTTGCACTGGGGACTACTTCCAGCCAAAGAACTCCGGCAAACTGCACCTATGTGCCCCCGAAGAATTGAATTCAGGTCGGATAGACGCAGTTTGCTGGTGTTCTTCGCCCTCTTGAGGAATGTGAATTGCGCTGGTTATCTGGGTCATTGTTTTTGGAAAATACTGAGCTCCACAAAAGAATACCCACCCAGCCCCATTGTGTAAGGGTGACAGGGCGACAGGGAAGATTATGGCAGACTGGAAACTTCCTTAAATCACACTGACATTATCTGGATGGATAGATTGCACTGTGGAAACAAATATCTTTTGTATTTGTATTTTGTGTGAGCTGTTTCTTTAAATTTGACATTATTTTACATCTGGCAGCACAGTTAACCCTTTATAGGGCAAGTGACTATTTTTGGTAATTTCAGAAATTTTACATATCAGGCCCATCCCCTGTCTCAGTTAGTTCAATAATCATTTGGTCTTCACCCAGCCAATCAGCAAAGATCGCTCTACATCCCAGGTCACATGATTGTGGCATTTGACCAATCTCAATGGCTTTGATTTTCTATTACAAAATGAAAATTTTAGAAAAATTTTATAGAAGTAATAAAGTCCTGTCATGTTCTCTAATAACAGTCTAGGGTAGTTTTTTTTTTTGAATTTCAAAGTATTTCAATGAGTGCCCTATAAAGGGTTAAATGCTGCTCAGAATCTCTTGAAAGGAATTTTTCCCCCGTGTTGTAGTTGACACACGTGAACACATACGCTACACGATAACACACCGCATCAAACTCGCAACCTATTGATGTCCTTCACTATCCAATCTTTGTATCTATCATTAACGTTACTTATAACAACATAGTTCAGCCTAAGCCTAATTTAACTGTGTTGTATTTGACAGTGAGCGAGGAGAGCTCTCAGTCCTCTGATAACACCGAGCCCGAGGATGATTGTAGAGGATGCCAGCTCCAGTGATACGATGGCAATGAAGCGAAAGTGGAATCCGGCTTTTTAAACCTCGCCCTGAGTCTTCAGCAGGCCCAAACATCACCTCATATAACTTAAACCTCATCTACATATCCCTCTCCAACTCTGAAGAGTTTTAGGAGAAACTGAGATATAACAAAGGGTTTGTACTAGGGCTGCACGAAGTGGTTAAAAAAAAATCATATTGTGATTATTTTGACAGATATTGTGATAATATTTGCGATCTTAGTGGGAGTGATCATTTTCGCATCATAATTTTCATTTTTACCAGGAAAAAATAGTAAAATGAGGATGGTGTGATTTTTACTTGGGTCTCCGCCAAACCATGTTTTTATTTTTTACATCTAAAGAACATAATTTATAGGTATACTGTCACATTTAATCTTTATCAACAAACTGACACTGCTGCGATTTGGATATTGCTCTTATCCATATTGGGATTTCGATATGATCTCGGTTAATTGTGCAGCCCTAGTTTGTACAGCAGTTTTGTGATAGCTTCATGGTAGAATTTGGAAAGACCAAACTCACTGATCACTGGGCAAGATGCAACTTGACTGAAAGTGCTGCCTAGTGCAACGAATAAGCTCATCGGAGACTAAATGTTCTGTGTATGGCAAAGACACCGACTGCTGCTAAAGAGACCCTGCCTCAACACTGCAACATTAGAGTGAAGCGTCATTAGAGTCATTGTAATTCCATGTTCAGACCGTACTGATAAGCTGATGTGCTTTGTGTTACAAGTTGAAAGCGCAGTGACTGTGTCTGCACTGCGATGCAGTCTGCAGTGGCTTGATGCATCGTGTCCCTTCGCTTTCATTTGAAGTCGTAGCTTAGAGTGCAAGCGCAGCAGAAGACCATATTATCAGCACCAGTCACATTTGGTGGTACGTCTTCAGCAAGTTTGTGACACTGGATCTGTGAAAGACTGAGAGGCACGAGACCATACATGTACCACAACATTTAGCCGGGATTTAACACTATAGTCTTCTCCTTGTAGATCTCATCCCCTGTCATTGTGTTTTTGTAGCTCGCATTCAGCCCAAATTAATAGGAGACAAATGGAAACGGCTTGAGTGAAATCAGCCTATCGAAAAAACAGCAGACGCACTGTACAGTCACTCAACCAAAATGTGCTTATTGTAACAAAATGTAATGATGCGTACTGGAATGCTTACACACAAATGTACTAATGAGGAGAAACTTTGGATGGCTGTACACTCCGGTTATAAATTTACAGATCAAACATAGTAACATTATGATCCTCTACATGAGTGATATCAAATTAGATTTATCTTCATTAGCATTTTATTAGGAAATGTGGATTGAATCAAGTCCCTTGGGGCTAATTCTGACACATTTACAGAAATGCTGATTAGTGCTAAACTGCAGACATTAATTGAAATTTAAGAATTTGCTTGAGTTTGCTTGGACCAAAAGATTGTCAGTGTCTGCACTTTTGGTGTGAACCAATCAGTTCTGTTGTGCAAGATATAATTGATCGAGCACATAAAATTAATTGAATCCATTCAAAGGAGCAATTATAGTAATTCAGACCAGGTCTGGCATGCCGTCCACATCCAAGACGTGCTGTGGAAACAGTAAAGAAAAACCTGCATTTGAACTGCGTGCATTCTCAGAATCCCTCGAACCGCTGTCTCTGCTTTGTTCTGTTTTGTGCTCATGCACCCAGTGCGGTTATCGATAAGGCAGATTCAGCAATGTGCCTCAGCATCCAAGAGTGGGACTGGGAGCGTGGTCCTGCGGCAGGGCAGCGTCCCGTGCAGGCTACTTCAAACTAACAATCGCATGCTACAGAAACAAGACGTAACCTCATGAATCGCTCCAGCTCAAAGAGGGCTTTTCCTACCTGTCAACTTTTTCTACGTCATTGTGACACTGGCTCCTGACATCAGTAGTGATGTGTTGGAAAAAAAAGAGATCTTCAACTCCCAGAGGCATGTTGATAAAGAGTGCATGCACCTAAGATAAATCAGTGCCTATAGAGTTGTTGGCAACCTCACTTCTGTGTTTTTTTCAAGAACAAAGTCAAGTCGCTGTGAATTTCTGATGAGACACCACATCTCTCTACCTTTATAACTCTGCAAAAAAAATTAATAAATACAAAAAAAAAAAAAAAACATTCATGCCCAGTACTGTTCAGATTGGCACAATAGTGTAAAAAGCTATATACTATATGTGACCAATAGCACTGCCATGCTTTTGAAAAAAAAAGAGCAAATTACACATTTTATTCAAAAGATGTAGCCTATAATAGAAACCCTGACACTGCTTCCTCTATGCTTTCCTGACTGCGCTTCATCTAGTGATGTAGGCTACCGCAGCACTTAGTGTAACAAGCATGACTTCACCGTTTACTATGAGGATGTTTCGACCCTTCATTTTGGAGTCTTGAGTTCAACTTCGAAGCCTCTGCTCCACCTGTGGATACATTGTAAAAGCCATGTATATTTACAGTGTAAAATATGTTACATTGTATTATCAAAGCATTTTGCACTGTGTAAGTTTCACCACCTCACTGTAGCCAAAGTGACGTTACTTCCTGTGTGGTCCTAAATGGTGATTGAATCATTAGTGAAATGACTTTTGTTCGCCCTCAGACAGCTACAATAAAACATATGGATATATTGTTGTCTATTCTTGGCTTTTCGTCTTGTTTGTCTCTGTGCTTGCTGCCCCAGATGATGTGAGTTGGCTGGTAAAGCCCACTGTCATTCCATCTGGCTCATTAGAACAGCCTGCAGTGGTAATAACAGTAATTGTGCAGCTTGGTCACTAGGTGGTGCACTATTACTTATTTAAAGCATTCAGTTTTTAACCATGGAGAGGTTTTTTGACTTGAAGGTCAGAGAGCAGCAGCTGTGTGGTTAGTGAAACTGAGATAAATGATAAACAGTCGAATGCTTCTTGGGTATTTGGTATTATGTCTGCCGGTGCTCTTTGGGAAGGGATTCCTGTTTTCTTATGAGGAGCAGAAAAAAACAGAAAAAAACAAAACAAAAAAAACGTTATTTCATTAGGGCATATCCATTTAACTTCCTTTTAATGCCTGAGCCCTAATGAAATAAAGAATTTCTAACTCCGTGCCCTTTGTTTGCCTTGGCCTTTTATTCTAATGCTGGGGGAAAAGGCTTCAAAATTGGCCTTTCCTATAAATGTTCTAATTAGGCTGAATAGCAGAAGTAGAATTTATTGGTATGATTTTTGTTGCTGTGAAATCAAAATGATAGTCATGATCTTTGACATTTAAAATACAAAAAAGGACAGCCTAAAAGACTCTAATCCATAGAACGTGGGCTTGTATGACATCATTGTTCCATGACATCATTGTTCCACAGAGAGCAGGAAAGTAAACCCACTGAATTTGCACAACTTCTTATCATGAAACAGAGTTTAATTTGAAATGACAATTTTCAGTATATAAATTATACATTATGATGAGAATCAACCTGATACCAATTGAAACAGGATCTTTTTAGAGGAAAATCATGACTGTAGATTGGGAAAATTTATAATTATAGTTTGCTGATGTTGTTTACTACTGTATCACTGATAGAGGGGATAAGCATGCATATCTTCTCACTCACATTCACACTGTATCCATTTCAATAAGCAATGCATCGCCACAAGATTTCCATTCATTGTAAATTAATAATTCATAACATTCTATACATACTAAGTAAAGTACTGTTTCTTTTTTCCATATGCCTTCCTTTACAGAATCCACTGTTTTGTGAGCGCCTACATCCTATTACCTCGAGGGCCGTTGCACTGATGTGATAATATCTAATATTTTGGATAGCATTCAAATTACATTAACATGTAACTTGGCCATGTGACACTGCCTCACCCCGCAGGGCATAATACAATACAAAGGTGGCATTATTTGCGTTTTAATATGTTTAAATGTATGAAACATGGTGTTGGAGGCTAACACTGAATGTGAGTCTTGCATCATCAGTGACTTTAAGATGAAGTGGCCCATAGAGAGCTGGGTAATTGTTTTCAGGAGGCCATGTTTTTCCCATTTTAGGTACCCCTGCATCATCCTGCGTTTGGCACATGTCCAGTTATAGATTTTCTTTAAGCTCTCTGGACAAAAGCCTGGAACAATTACAGTGTGCACCTTTAGGGCCAATTGCAGGCTGAATGCACCTAGCTGCTGTTGACATTGTTATTACTCAAGCCATGCCTGGGTCAGCACTCACTATCCCCCTCCCTCTCTCTTGTTTTCTCCTGTTCTCTCTCTCACACACTAACAAGCATGTATATGTTCTAATAGGCGATTAGAATTTCTCTTAAAATTAAATGAACATCAGAGAAAAGACATGCAGTTCGTCGTACAATGTTGTAATTCATGTTCATCCCAAAATGGATCCGCTTGGGCCAGGAAATGGCGTCTGTAACTTCACATGACAGTCATTTGATCTAACACTCGTGTATCTGCGGCACGCCGTTGGTCAGGCTGCCTCCATTATCCTCACCTAGTTTGCTCTCTAAAAAAAGGCTCCACAGAAACTAGAATTAGGCTCCACTGGCTCATTGTAATGCATTAGGCCGGAGGACAAAAGACTATTCTCTGTGTGGGACTACGTTGCATTCTAAACATGCTGAAAACAATCTCAAAAGGTCAAATAACTTGCGCTTTACTGATGTTTCAAACCCACAATTTTATCAGCCATCCTGACATGATTCGTCTAAATACACCAGTAAAATCTTAATTTGGATCCAGTATTTACATATATGAATTTGATTCTGCTGTACACCACTGAACCTAACTCAGACATGTTTGTCTCGATTTTAATGTTACCTTTGCCTGTAAAATCAAGGGGAGAATCTGAGGGAGGATAAAAGGGGAAGCAATTCCCCCTTTAGGAGGATTTTTTTCAGAACCACTATTCTTGCTGTATTCTTATTCTTGTATTCTTCAACCTCAACTTGAACTAATCTTAGAGTTCCTCCCCATTACAAATGGTGCTGCTTCAACTTTTTTTCTGCACTGCAGAAGTTGCACTTTTTGTTTCTGGTGTTGCATCATTGTCCCTCGTGGTGTAATGTGTTACTCTATATGGTTACTTTGCGCTTATCATGCTTTACACCCATACACTTTACTGGGGTGTGCTGATAATGCCATCTTTTGACTATGACACTTCATTATTACAACTTCAAAAACACCCTACAATAGTTTTAGAGTTTGTCTGACCATACTTTGTTTTTCTGCATGCAGAGCTTTCCTAAGCAGGCATTCCTGATCTCACATGCCTGCTCAGGGTATATATAAAATTCAATTATGTTAATAACCTTGACCTTCTATTCCAAGAGTACGTCCACGCTAAGCTACTGAGTGATGAGCAACATGACCAACCAAGATCAGTCTTTTAAATTAAAAAGCTCATGACGGTGAGTTGCCTCCCATCAGCATAATGAATGCTAGAGGAATGACTCAAAGAGAAGACTGGACAAGTTTAAGAGCTTTATTAAGAGGTTTCTAATAATTACGCAGGTACATATGCTAAATGCACATTATAAATACATATTAAAATCTAAAGACTTACTACGACAAAGTTCAGAGGTCCAAGTTTTTAAGAATCAAGAGTAATATATTTGATGGAATAACACACAAGTTTATATACTGAGTGGAAAATACTTGTAGGTCTTAATATAGTAGAGCAACACTACACAAGTTGACAAACATTAAATACCAATATAGTCAATATATATTTAAAAAAAGGAGAGATATTCGGTTTTACTTGATTTTGGGTATCTAAGACATGCATTGTGGTATTAGAATACACTCTCAAACAAATATCTGGGTCAACAAAACACCTTTTGAGCCAACTTTCTCAATCCCGTCACTTGTGGAAAAACGCACCACCTCATCTTGTCGTTCTCCGACCCAACCACTAGAGGTCAGCACCAAGGCCCTTCTTTATCCTGGCCAGGCGAACCTCCTCCATCAGCTCTTTGAGGTACTGGATCTCCCTGGCCATGGAGTCAGCCTTCTCGGTCAGTTCTATGTTCTTCCTCTCCAGCTCAGCGTACTCTTCGCTGAGCGCTTCCTGTTCAGCTCTCTTCTTCTGCCGGTAGCGTGTAGCAGCTGTCTTATTCTGCTCCATCTTCTTCTGTTTCTTATCCTTCACACTCTTCACAGGCAACTTTTCATTTGCTCCAGCTGCTGCTGAACCCCTAGGAGATTTGACCTTGACACTGGTGGTAGTGGGGGAGGGGGGACTGGCCCTGGATTTGGGGTCAGGGTAGGGTCTGCTTCTGGGGGACCTTGACGAAGTAGAGGCAGGAGGAGAGGTCTGGACAGTCTCTGGTGTGGTGGTTACAGTGGTGGTGGTGGTGCCCCCGATTTCGTCTTTGGGGGCCAGGACGAGCACGATGCGAGTGGATGAGAGGGACAGGACGATTCTGGGGAGCGGCTGGGGCACCACAGTAGCTACAACTGGCTTCACCTCACACTCTGAGACATCTACTTCGCTGCCCAGGTCAAGGGTGTATGTAGGGGAAGGGGGAGAATGTACTAAGGGAGAGGAAGGGGAAGGGGACACAGGCTCAGATTTGATCTCCAGCTCCTCCTGGGGCTCTGGGACACATGGAGGAGGGGAGGGAGCTTCCTGCCTGTTGGTGTGGGACACTGGATCGACAGCTTGGATGAGAGACAGATCCGCTGAGGCAGTGGACAGCGGAGGGGTGCTTATCGTTGGAAGGGAAGGAGCAGGGAGACTTGTGAGTGCAGGGGTTGGTACGGTGGGGAGGGGGAGGGAGTCGAGCTCCATGGGGCAATCCAGGGAGGCAAGGAGGTCTTCAGGAGAGCTGGGGGACTCCATGTCTGGACTGCAGGAGCCAATCAGAGAGTCCAGGTCAAACTCACTCAGGTCTACCCTCTCCGTCATCCAGTCCAGGTCGCCAAATGCATCTTCTGCAGAGGGACATAAGTTTATATTTTAATGAGCTGCAGTAATTCCCTAAATTACACTGACATCCTTCTCAATACAATGGTCTGTGTTCATTACTGGTGTAAAAAAATGCATCTGTAATATAGCAATCACAGGAATAGCATTTTTGTATGTAAACATTACTCTGTAAATATGAATGTAGACAGTAATCACCTTTGCTGTCATTTGCAACTGTTTGGGTGCGTCCCAGCTGGTCAGGGTGGGCCAACCAAGGGAGGGGGAGCAGGTCCGACTCGGTTCCTGCTTTGTCCCCATGGAGAAGCAGGGCCGGTGGTGAGGGAGGGGGGGAGTAGAAGGGAGGGGGAGAGGACAAAGAAGATGGTGATGAGGAGAGGGATGCCAGCGACGCACCCCCCTCTGAACCAGGGCTTCGTCCTCGTTCGGGCTGTTCTTCTTGGTCAGAGTGGAAAAGTACGGAGCCCATGGCGTCAGCCATGGGAGAGGAAGGCCCCCAAAGAAGGGCCTCCATGTCGTCCAGGCCAAACTGTGAGCTTGTCATCATCATGGTCATAGTGGCTGTTGTTGGTCACGAACGGGGTGCGCGACAATACTGGGAAGATGGATTCTTTTATGCTGTCGAATGCAGCAGAGCTGAGGTTTTCCACGAAGGACCTGAAGGATGGGGCAAAAGATAATTAACACATGATACCATTTTTAAAATTTTAAAAACAATATATTTTTAAGTAAAAGCTCACATAGGTTCTATTCTATTAATAAGGGATGTTGGGGTGTTTATCTCTGCAACTGTTAACAAATGGTTCAAACTCTTCGAGCCTGTAATAAATTAAGTGTTATGTGTAATAAGAATGCTTTAAATTGTGGTGTGGAATATAACATTTTATGCGCAACAGTGCCCCCATCACTGC
Source organism: Myripristis murdjan (assembly GCF_902150065.1). NCBI lineage: Eukaryota > Metazoa > Chordata > Actinopteri > Holocentriformes > Holocentridae > Myripristis > Myripristis murdjan. The sequence goes on along the minus strand of NC_043987.1, from coordinate 6,371,590 downwards.
AGTGCACCTGCTCCAGATCATGTGTTCTATTCCTGACGCTGACGTCAGCGCCTGTTTCCACAGCAACAGGGCCGAGGTAGTCGGATTACCGAGCCCTCCCCCAACCTCAGCACGAACTGCAACACTTTTGTTCTCATCCCGCCTACACAAAGCCGCCATTTTGACACAAGGAGGAAACAAACCATTTTCTGTCTGCCACGTTGGCACTACGCAGAAATCGTAACAACAACACTGTAATTAAGTGTGTAATACAGTATGTTATTAAGCATGACCAGAAATCTGATATTACGTCGAAACCAAATGCGCCAAACGCTAAATGTAGGTAACATCTGGTGTTACTGTCACATGTTACAAATGTCATTCCAATGGTTGGCATTACTGTAAAAACAAAACACTGTGTTTCACAGTGAAGACACTGTTAACAAGACAAAGACAAAATCATTCCGAGAACTAAAGTGTCGTCAAATTTATTTTGGAACAGGCTGGTGGTGAGGGCGCTGGCAGTCTCGGTAGGCCCGACAGCTGTTAATGAACGAAATGTCATTAAAACATTACTCACGTCATTTTTCTGAATAAGATGTGGCTCAGTGCACTGGCTGGATGCACTGTTGGGATGGCTGCTGCTGGGTCGCTGCACACTTCTACACGGCCATTTCGCCCAAAAGAGCGCTGTCGTTTAATGATGTTCTCTGTTTGTTGATCCTTGGGAAGGAAAATGGCGAGACAAGGGCGCAGTGCTAATAAAGAGCTGGAGTGAGGTCCTATGGTATCCTTCCGCATTATCGTTGTTTACTTCATATCACTCCGCCACGGTTTACATTCCTCGCATAGCGCCTGCCCTAGAAAATAGTGACGCCTGCTGAGTTTTGCAGCATCATAGTGACACAAGAGACATACACATATAACGACATAACGATGATATTACGTGATTTTTTTTCTACACTTGTTTGAATTTGATTCATTTCCATTCATTTGGCTGCACTACTATTATGTGTGGGAAGCAAATAACATTAAAATCGGATAGACATCACAAATTGGCAAAAACTGTTGAATTACTTTTCTCCAATTAGTTCATTTTCTCCAATTAGTTAGCAGACCCTGAAGATTTTTTGTTTGTTTCTTTCTTCTCTGTACATTATGCTGTTTGTTGTTCATTGTAATTCTTTGTAGGCTAATTTATTTTTAGATTGTTTTTACACTCAAGTATATTTACAGCAAATTTTCCAATGAAAAAATGTAGGTAACGTGAAAAAAACATTTATATCAGTTTATGAGTTTTCAGATAAAGCCTTTATTACACAAACCTTTGGTGAAGAAAATATAGGCATATTTTAAGTGGCAGTTAAAATTTTGAAATAGTATTAGCATTTATCTCTCTCTCTCTCTCTCTCTCTCTCTCTCTCTCTCTCCCTCTCTCACACACATACACACACACACACACACACACACAGGTCTTAGAATCTACAGAACATTTCCCATTTATGCTTCAGTTGATCCAGCACCTCCTGCAGATTTTCAGCCAGCAGACGAACTCTGCTTGAAAACTTGTACTCATTTGACTTCTTCAGCTTCTGCCCATCTTTCACTGCAAAATACAGATCCAAGTCCTTGGCAAAAGCCTTTAGCAGTCCCTCAGATGACATCCCCCCTGCAGGTGCTGCAGATTTCCACATGTCATTGGTGAACATGGACCGTGACAGTTGGGCCATCCTGAGCGCCTGAGGGTGAGCTCCGGCAGCCTGGAGCCTGGCCAGGTCATGCCTCTGCAGCTCATCCATCCCAGAGTGGATGAACGCTGCGCAGTGTTCAATATCGACAACACAGGCCTTGTAGTCTTGTACTATCTTTTCCACCGTCTTTCTCTCCACAATCTTCTTGTTGGCGATAGCTGCGTGGGCCCCCATGCCTCCAGCAGACGCCACCATACCAGCACCCACAGCTGTAGCGATCAGCGAGGTCCCCATGGTCATGGGAGCCAAGGCGATGCCCACCACTGCTGCCACTCCTCCCACAGCGCCTGTGGTGCCGCCGGCAATGCCCATGGTCTTGTTCTTCTTCTGCACCTTGTCCAAACTGTCACAGATGTCAGTGAGGCTGGAGATGTGCTCCCGCAGCGTGTCTTTGCGTGTGATCAGGAGCAGGCTGAAGAGACGCATGGCCTTCCTGACATTAATGGCTCTTTGGTTGAATTCTCTGCACGGAGAAGATGACAGATGGAACACAAAATTAGATCTTTGTGTGTTTTGTTTTGCTGCTAAATGTGTTCTGTAGGTCATTTTACAGTCAGTTTCTGGCCTATTTCTAGCCTATAGGGAGGCGAAGACCGTTCCCTTCTGCTGGACCAACATGGGACCTTATCTCAGAGAAAACATGTTTTATTTTTTTAGATGTTTTTTGGGGGTTGGCATTTTTGCTTTACTTGATAGTGACAGTAGAGAGAAACAGGAAAGGCAGGGGAGAGAGAGGGGATTACATGTAGCAAATGGCCTGGGCTGGATTTAAACCCAGGACGCTGCTTTAAGGACTTGTCCTTAATTTGCGGTACACGCTCTACCAGGTGGTAGAATAGAATAGAATAGAATAGAATAGAATAGAATAGAAACTTTATTGTCTGTTCTTCAATAAAAACAGAAATTTGTCTTTGACACGGCTTCATCACAAATTTAAAAAAAAAAAAAAACACACACACTGACAAACATTCACACACAACAACGGATAAGAACAGTGCAGCCTATTTTGTGCTATTTAAAACAGTTATTGCAGAGGGGATGAATGATTTCTTGTAGATATTTTTCCGGGCCAGAGGGGTTCTGTATCGTCTGCCTGATGGCAGCAGCATGAAGGAGTGGTGAAGGGGGTGGGAGGGGTCCTCAGTGATGAGGGTGGCTTTCCTCACCACTGAGCGCCTGTACAGTTCAGTCAGAGGTATTTTCATATCCCATTTGAATTGTGCCACCAATTAGACATGTTTGTCATTTTAAAAGATAATTTCACAACTTGAGAAAGTCACAGTTTTTCATAAAACTGTTGAAGTATAAGAATGTGAAAATATGTAATTAGAAATTTATCATTCTTTCATCAATAACTTTCTCTCTCTACAAGCTGCCCAGAGCTGCTGAAGTTAACATTAACACGATGACTGTGTGTGTTTCATAGTGATTTTCACCTCTTAATAATGTTTAATAATGTCGGTGTTGGTGACGATATAGTGCAAGATGTGGGTCACTGAGCAGTTTCACACAAAACTAAATGGCACTTTACTATTTTTACACTCAATTTTTCAAAACAAGGAACTTTTTCTGGTCATACAAATTGACAAACATCATATGTGTAATTCATGGCGCAATTCAAACAGGATCAACAACATCCTAGTCTCTCACTGTTGATTACTCTACATATGTTTTCTGAAATAAGGTCCCATGTGGGCCAGTAGAAGGGGAGGGACTTAGCCTCTCTATACAGTCATAAGTAAACACATCTCTGCAAATGCATCTCTGAAGTTTCCTTGCAGCACTTTTTGCTTTAAGCGAATTTTATCATGTTTGTCCTATTGTCATGTTGCCCTGTTTGCCATGTTTGCCCGCTCTTACCTGGTTTCATCCTCTATTCTGCAGCCATATAGCAAAGGACCCATATTACCAGAGTCTGCAAGAAAGCCAGCAGAGAGATGGCTTAGACACTGCACAAGTTGGTAGTGGTTTTTGTAACTGATGACAATGAGTTTTTGTACATTTTTCACAATGAATTTGATCTTGATAATTTACAGGTTGTAACAGTGAATAGAGGTAGTCTCAGTTTTATGCCTCTTTCACTATTAGTTTGCAGGATCAAAGATGGGAAAGCACAGAGCTTTTTTTTTTTTTTTTTGCAATTTCTTCATGGATTTCCAGTAAAAGAGAAGAAAGAGTACAATGACAGTGCACTATCAGTTGTCATTTGTATTTATAGAAGAGGAACAATTCTATTTTTGTTTGAAGTCCTAGGAGATATCAGATACTTTCAGTAAATCACAGTATCCATCACAGCACTTCAAATGTTTGATTACCTCTTTTTGTAACCTACTACAACCTATAAAAAATATTGGAACAAACCCATTGTGAAACAATACGCAAAATGCAGAAAATCCAGTAGAAGACCAATACTTTTTCCACAGCTGTGTAACTCAGGACAGTGCTTAACACCTCAAAATACTGCCCAAGACAGTCCAAAACTCTAATATCCTGGAATACTAGAAAAAAAAAAAAAAAAAAAAACACTTTCATACTCACATCCCACTGTTTTCAGCCATCTCAGCAGACTATTGATGTCCTGAGGAAAAACATTATTTTGGTGTAAAAAAGGTAACGCAGAGGGAAATGTTGAGGACTGGACAAGTTGTGTCATATAAAATGTTCAGTAGCTAATGTCCTGCAAAAGTGAAAAAAGGCCTTAATGATGACAATAAACAATATGACGCCAATTTCATTTTATTTGCAGGCGTGTGAGGAGCACAGATAAAGGGAAGCAGAGCAAAGTGAAACCAAGCAATCCAATATGACAGGTTAAACTCTTTACCTCTGTATCATGTGTGGTGGGAGGGAAGCAACCTGTGGCTGTTGGCTTTTTTGGTGTCTTGTAGCGTTGGTACCCAGATCTGTACACATCGTCTGAGGAGCTGAACTAAAATGAGAATGAGAAATAAGAATTTTAAATGAGATTATTGTGTGTGTCTGTGTACTTCCATATGTACACTCAGCTGCCACTTTATTACATCCACCTGCACAATCAAATGGAATCCAGTACAACTGTTCTGCCATATAGCTTCCTTTCCTGCTGCCTGTAATGCTCAGCTTTTCTTGTTGCCACAGTAATAGAGGTGTTCATTCACTTCTATGTTTGGCACTGAGCTCATAGTTAGTGCTGCTGTTGTACTGCACTGCATTTTACTGAGAGGTGTTTCTACTATTCTGTCCCCCTCATTGTATATAAATAGGGAGGACAAAAAATTAGAAACACCTCTCAATATAATGCAGTCCAGTGCAAGACCTCTGCAAACTACAACCTAAATAATAAACATAGAATTAAATGTACACATTCTACACAATGTCAACACAAACTGAACATTATAAACTTTGTAAAAGGTAGAATTTATGGCAGAGCTGTGGCATTGAGCTGCATTAGATTGTACAGGTGGAGCTGATAAAGTGGACGCTGAGTGTGTGCCATGTTATTAGTAGATGTGTGTATGTGTGCTGTGTGTCTTATTACCATCACTTCGTCTTCCTGTGGCAGCACCTCCAGATAGAGTGGGTCCTCTATCTCAGTGTACAGCGCCTCTGTGTTGTAGTATGACACTGAATATGGAAAAGAGGGTCTGTATAGTGACGGTGTTGCTGGAGGGGTGAACGAGGGAGGAGGCGGTTGTTGTGGTCTCACTAGTGTTGTGTTGGCTGTTGCACTGTGGGGCTGCACCAAAGACAAAAAAAGGTTTTTAATCAGCACTATTGCATAGACGACTTTCTTATTCTTCAGATGCTGCTGTCATTGTTTGGTGTCTTTACATCAACATTAATGCAGAGCCAATAATTCACATGATGCCATACAGTTAGGTACATCCATTGGATGAGTTTCATCTCATTTTGCATAAAAGTTTTGTGTTTTGAGCATGTTCAGTGTCTTTCTGTTACTTTGCCTTGTACAATATGCATATCTTGATTGGGCAGGAAAACCCCATAGCACATAATTTCAAATACTTCTCAGTAACTGCGATGGACACATTTCGCTCATTGATCTTTGAGTAAAAAATTATTAGGAAATTACCACTGGATTTGTATTTTGATCAAAAATGTGTTTAGCTGCATGAATTGATAATGACAATTTTATGTTAAACTGCAGCAATGACGACATGAGAATTAATCATAAAAAAACTATCTCTGACTAAACTATTTCAGGGATGTGATGACAGTGTGAATTGCTTGCTAACATCACAAAAAAGGTTTCGCCTCACCGTGCTGCTGTACACTTCATAAGGGATATCATAATACATCTGCGTGGCGGAGGAGCTGGAACTGGAAATGGACAATCTATGGGAATTTTGGGTCTGAGGAGAAACAAGAGGAACCGTTGCGTAATCGCACACCTGAGAGTATTCATTCTCATCAGAGCAGAACACTCTCACGTCTTTATATAGACACAACTGCAGCACACTGCGTGCTTCATCTTGACTGCAAAAAGTGCAACATGCAAAACAAAGGGGAGAGGCCTTAAAGTGTTATGTTCCGTGACAAAAGCATGACTTGCATTGCATAACTTGTGGCAACTGTCCAACCACAGTCGATTATCTGTGAAGTAAACCGTGCCTTGTTGCCATTTCACCCCATTTGCACCTGGTATTGAAATGTGATCTCTGTGAACTGCACTTCCTTTCTGAGGTGTGCCTCTCCCATGCTGCATGTAAATTAAGAATTCTCCATCCCATCTATTTTGACTTTGATTCCTCTTGGCTCTTGTAGATATAGAAGAATTTCCCCACACGGCTCTCCTCTATTGGTGGTTTTCATACCTGCGGAGGCGAGGTTCCATGCCCCGAGGGAGAACTGAGCAAAGTGTGTTTTGGCGGCTGTCCCGGTCGAGGGGGGCGAGGCGGACATGCAGGTCTGTCACTGTCGCCAGCCTGCAGAACAAAAAGTGTGACAGCACTGATGGATGGTTGCTCGCTGAAAAGCTTTTATGTATTTTAGCTTTTCAGTTTGCTGAGCAATTATGCAGTCAACAGTCTTTTGTTTTTATTTTTTTCAGAAACACACACGCACACACAAATACCTTGACTTAGGGTAGCGCTTCACTCCTGAGGCCATTCCAAAGTCTTACAGGTTACAAAGGTTTAGGTAAAGTGCTAAAAATGCTATTGGAGCACCTGGACTTTGGGACAATCTGTCTCAAGATTTCTGGCCTAGTAAAATTATTAACATCTTTTACAACACTTTGTAAAACTTATTTTTACTGAGAAGCTATTTGTGATTTTTTTGTTTGTTTCTTTTGGATTTTTGGATCATTTTTGTAATATAGCATTGTATTTACCACTTAGCATTTTTTATCCTGTTGTTTGAACATAATCAGCATGATAAATGCTTTGTAAACTCATTTTCTTAAAGGAAAAGGTGCTCTATAAATATTGTGCATTGGTAGTAGTAGTATTAGCAGTTGTAGTAAGTAGTCACTCTTGCCACTCACAGGCTTTGTGACTGTCCTTCATGTACAATAAACCTTTAATGGCATAGATTACTAACCTAAGTTCCAAATTAAACCCAGTCAAAATTACAGGGGTTTCACAGAAAACAAGTAAAATCATCAATAAATTCACTTGTTTGCTCACAATGCCTGACGTTAAGATCATGATTTCCCATTACCCCAGGTGTCCTGCCATAATAACTCCTATCGAGGTTCGCCACTTCATCATAAGGAGCTGGTGAAGCTGGAGATTGTGGCATGGAGCAAAGCGAGGCCTTTCTAGCTGGGGGACTCACTTCACTGGGGCCCTGTCAGCACAAAGAAAACAAGCATGTCACGATATCAAGTTTTCAACTCACTTCAGAAATCGATGCAACTCAGTGTCAGGGAAATTCTTAAGTCTCAGGTCCTCTTGTGTGTGACAATGCAAAATACAGCAATGCATACCTGAGGTGTTCGTTCCATCCCAGGAAGAGTCCTGTCATAATAGTTGGAGGGAAGCTGGGGTCGCTGAGGCCGAGGAGGAGGGGCAGGAGATGGTGCTCTGTCTCCACTGACATCCACAGGCTAAATGAAAAGAAGAAAGGATAGTTTTGTCTGGTAGCAGCACTATAGATCCCTATTGCATAGTTCAGTCACACTGCACAAAGTCCTGAAAAGCTGAAAAAGTATTTAAAGGGTTTTAAAATAGCCACTGTGTATATCCAATTGTCTCAAATTTAGTAGTAAATATTTCAAAAACACAATTCTGTCCCTGAAAATATGATTATTTGTGAGCAAATGATTAGTAAAACATAATGCACACAGCAAAATCAATTTGAACATGAGAATGTAAATATAAGCACTTGTGTACATAATTAATTTAGTTAATTTAACACTTTTATCAACCACTAAAAACTCTCATTATAAAACTAATACATTATTTTGGAATATACAGTTATTACATACTTTCAAAGTTAGTTCACTATGGCTTCCATTAACCAGGTCTGTGGAACAGTTGTAGGTCCCATTTTTGTTCTTCGGTGGAAGGGGAGGAGGACGAACAGGGCGAGGCGTCTTGTAGCCTGCTGGGTATGCATTAGATTTGGCCATCTAATGAAAAAAATACATAAGAACATGCCTGTAAAGCACTGCGAAAAGTTTATCTCACCCAAAATATGCTATATCATACCTTCAAAACCCTGGTAAATAAAAGGAGCAAAAGACAGTGTTTGATTAAACCAGACTAGGTCCGATATGTTATTACTTATTTATAGGAAAATTAAATTGTAGCTCTTTATGCTGCAATTTTCCACAAACCACAATATATATATATATGTTTTTTATTCATGAGAAGCAGTTTCAGTGTTTTTTAACATTTTTAAATAACTTTATTAATCCTTATCTGTGGAACCAGATATTTTTCTCTGAGTAGACATTCAGATTATGCACAAGAACATGCATGCGCGCATGCCCACCCCTGCAGTTTTTTTTTTTTTTTCAGCAAATCTCTTGGTAACACTAATATTGTTCACATGAAGCAGCCATTTGGAGGGAATCTTGCTGCAGACTTTGGTCAGCTAGCCATTCACGTATCTTTGATCACTCACTCACAGACACAGTCATCTCTAACAGTGGCCTGACTCACTGTCCAGCCCAAAAAAATGATTATGACAAGTGCAACAGTTGCAGCAAGAATAAATGTCACAGTCCCTGGATCCTAAATAATTCCTAAACCAAAATAAACCCCAACCTAAACATTAACCCTGATGCCGCACTGTGTTTCAGGAGCAGGACTTACAAAACACTGAATAAAAGTTGACTTCACATGGTGTGGTCAATGTGAGGAAGAGCAGCTCCTCCTTTCTCCTTTCCATAATAATAAATTACTAACAATCAATCGTCACTGACCATTGTGATGGCAGTGTCTGTTCTCTGGAAAGCTCACCTTGTGAGCCGCCCATACTACTAATAGTGCTTCATGGCCTGGCGCCACCTCCACTTGAAGAGTTTATTACATTTAGACAGACGAGGACCACCAGAGCAATTACTAACAGGGACTGTGTGGTTCCCTACAGGAAAACCTCTTTCAGTCAAAACGCCCTGTCTACTAAAGGGACTGTAATTTGGAACACATTACCCTCATCCATAAAGGAATGTCCCACTCTGACCACCTTCAAGAGCCACCTGAAGGTGTGGCTCAGAGCCAACCAAACGTGCAATCACCTCTAACGCTTCTACTGCATGCTGTTACTGTACTGCTCTATGTTTTAACACATATTTGTAATGTACTTTAATGCTGTATGTGTCTACGCTGTTTTAATACTTACTTGAAATGTATTGCTCTATGTTTTAACATTTTCTTGTAATGTAACATATGCATATTTACATTTTTACTTCGGTACATGTTCATTAATGTGCATTGTCCTGACTTCTAATAAATAGATAAAATAAATACTACTAAAATTAGAGATGGGGTAGGTGTGAGATATCAAGTATATAATTTCATAATACCTAACCTTAACCGTAACCTTAACCAATAAGCCAAAATGACCATGGAAATGACTTCACCTTTCTTAGGGGGAAAAAGTATGACTTCCAGTACCAAGCCTGCTGATATACTTTGTTCCTATTTCCTGCTCTGTGTACCTGCCAGCTACTTCCACATGCTATTCAAGGCACTGGCCAAAGTTAGTCCCATTTCTGTCTTTTTTTTTTTTTTTTTTTTTTGGGAACAGAGGTTACGGGCTAGAGCCGGCACATGGGAGAGGTTTGCCTCTGGGACTTTTGTTAACTGATGTCATGAGGGGGTATTCGAAGCATGATTGCAACAGACTCCATTGTTTAAAAAACCCACAAAAAATCCTATTTCAAGAGTAGGATTAACCACAGTCACAGCTGGAAATTAACTCAGTAGCTGCAATAAAACATTCCCCATGGCTGAGTTATGTTTTCTTACCATTATTTTATTGCTTTAGAATGAATGAAAGTCAGTCAGCAGAGCAGCCATTTGCCTCCATTCATTCAATATCATGAGAGCTGCATTGCTTAAACGCATTTGAAGTCTTTTAACAGGGTATTTGAATTTATCATAGCGTGATGTCTATGGCATTTCATTCAATGCCACTCTTAAAATAATATTTTTTATAATGGAATTTTAATATTGAAGTCTACAGCACGTATGTGTCCTCCTTATTGTGTTGAGGTGAATAAGGCGAATAGTAAAGTTTAACCTCATCCATGCCTGTGATAGGTGTAAACTTAGAGCAGGTACATACAAAACAATAGGCACATTAGAAACTGATCGCTTGACTGACCTCTGCATGAACTCCATTGCTTTCATTGTTGATGGGGTGAGTTATACTGTCTGTACCACATAAGGCTTCTGGTTGTGATTTTGTCCTGGGAAGAGGTTTAGGCTTGATTTTACCCACTGACTGGCTTCCAGTGCTGAGATCGGGCTGAAAAAGAAAAATAAGTTATCAACAGAACAGAATGAACAGAATATTTTGCATATTATCATTGTAACTGTAAGAGAGAACAAAAAGAAAAGAGAAAGACAGCCCATCAAATATATATCATAATGTTCCTAAAAGACAAAAACACAGCTCTGTATCGTGAAATGCATTCAGTCCTCTTCAGTCCTCACTTCCCCGAAAAGACTGATTGATAAAGGAAATAAAAACTAAGATACCCGCAGAGATAGACCAGAGATCCTCCACCTATTTCTTGTTTGAGATAGTCATGCATGCAAGATGCATAAGAGTTTGTTTGTATTTTGACAGTTTTTACCCTTTGTAATTGAAGAAAGTGTTTTGGAGCTCAAAATAAGCTTCTCAAGCATGTATATATTTACCAGTTTTTACCTCTTGGTAAGCAAACTCTGGTGAGGAGGAAGGAAGATCATAGGGTCCAGAAACAGTTGGCTTCGCCAGGTATTTTGTCCTGGGGGGTTTGACTGGCTGTGAGGGCCAATGGTGACAGAAAATGACTTTCCATTATCAGGTAGAGCTACTTTTGGGTCAACCAAATAATGAGCTGTCACTTGTCAGAGAGTTAATACATGGGTATTGTACTGCTTTCTCACCATTTTCATAATTTCACCATTTCAATAATTTTTTGACTTTCATTTTGCTGTCCACTGGTTGCCATGGAGTTAATATGTAACTTGCCAGTCAGAGAGTTATGATCTACCTCAAGGAAGAGTCAGGTATATTCAGGTCAAAATGAAATCAACAAAGATCTTCTCAGTAACAATAAAAAACACACCAACAAATCAGTTACTGTGTGCACACAGGGCCAGGGGCGCAGCTAGGAATTATAGATCCCATGCACAAATGGTGATTCTGGGCCTCCCACGACTTTCTTCCTATCCAACACCAACATTATGGTGTTTATGACACACATCTGCACTGCTTATCAATCCTCAAGTCAAACACACCTCCAAACACACCACATTCATTTATTCAGTCACCAGCTTTTAATTATTTTTTTTCCCTAATGTTCCACTCTGCAATTTACAATCGCTATTACTTCTACTACTACTTCTTCAACTATGTCTGCTACTACTACCACTACCACTACTATGACTACTGCTGATTCTACTGCATCTACAGTGCCTTACAGCTAGCCCACACATTTTCAATAGGAAATGTGTTTTTATTCCCCGCTGGCTCCAATTTGTCTCACATAATGCAACACAAAACGTGGTATATAATATTTTCAAGAAAGTTGTGTTTGTTTGCCATTTTTGTAGAGCTCAACCGAAAATTGTTGTAGTGAACTACGGTGTAAATAATTATATTATAAACTTTTGCCCATTTTCAGAATCATGTCCCCTATAAATGTAATTCTTTCATGGAAGTGAAACTATGGATGTCTAGATGATTTACCAGAAAGACTGCAAATCATGTTTTTTTTTTTTTTCTGGTGACTTTTTAGGACAGAAAATTTTTAATGTGAGTCACAATCAAAATGATGGAATTTGCACTTGTCATAATGACAACTATTTTGTCATTGTCATAACGACAAAATATACTTCCCATAGTTTCACTTTCTGGGAAGTCCCCATTGGAAGATCCCCCTTAAAATATTTGTAAAGTTATACTTTAAAGGCAAGCAAAGAAGTAAAATGTGACTGTACTGGACTAGGAAATTTTTATGTGATAATAATTACAAGAGCAAAAGCAGTTACTGTCAGTATGACCTTCAAGAGCTATTTGGGGCTTGTGTACAGGAATCCCTCACACAATCAACAATAATAAATCCACCTGTAATTAATAGAACTTTAATTTACAGGTAATCCTTAGCTCAACACAGTTGGTTTCAGCATGTCATAATTTATCTAAATATATTCTCTCGTGCCAGCTATCATATTCTCCCCCTTTGTTTGCACACATTAAGTGTTATGTCATATAGGCTATTGAGTTATACAACATAGGTGGCCAGGTGTTTGAGTGCAACAACAATCACAACAACACATTTTAAGCATTGTAAGCATGCCATGTGCCGCAGTTTTCACATGACATGAACATATCAGTGGTTTGACCAGTAACTTGTCTCTTTTCCTCCATTGTCTCCTAGATGTTGGGATTACAAGTTTGAACGTCATGGCAACATACTGGCATGTAAGTTTCACTCTCATGGCGCAAGTGTTACAGCACAAAGCTTATTTTGTGAATACTGTACACATGATCAGATCAAAGATACTAACTGTAAAGGCAGCAAACTCCAGTCACTGGGCCTTGTCTTTTTTTCCCTTTAAGTCTTATTCTCTCTACAAGATGTTATTTGACTATTTCTTTCAAATGAAAAGAGCTGATGCCTTACCGTCATGTTCCACTCCAAAGGCAAAGGTTACCAATCCTCTTGATTTTACAATCCCCTTTTAGTTTTTGTCTTTTAAATGATAATATTGTGAATCTGCTAAGACGTTAAAACAGCAGGACTATCCTCCCATGTCCTCACATGTTTACACTCCTGCCAGGGCACAGATATACCAAGGATGTGTCTCGGTGTCGCCCGCTCTTGTAAGAAGCCACGCAGGTGTGTGATTTCCCCGCAGCTTTAAAGAATGAGAGGAAAGAATGTGACAGAGGGTGGATCCTTCGACAGCATGATGTACGTAGACAAGTGAGCAGGAGGCCAGACAGACATATTTATGAACACACACACACACACACACACATGTGTCTCCATTTAAATTCTGGCTGTTTCCTCATTCTTGTGCATGGAGGTGGTTTAGCAGCTTTTATAATTAGACGTATTAATCACTAATAACATTATCTATCTTACATGCTGTTTCATGCAGGTACATCTCTGCTCAATAACTCCTTGAGTGTGTGCCTTTGTCGATAATTTTGCCATTTGCCCTGTAATTTGACATGATACTATTCATCTTTTGATTCAATGGCAAAATATCTACAAATAATTAATTTTCCTATTTAAAAATATATGTGATGCTTTTTTATTTACCAAGACCCTTTGAAATGCTGTATTAAATGACTTTTTATATTTTCTCGTGGATTACGTCTTGAATACAAAGAGCAAAACTAATAGTTTATGTTAAAAATTAGCCCAGAGTCTGACTGATAATGATGGATGGTGTATGTACATGTCATTATTTGTGTGTGTGTGTGTGTGTGTGTGTGTGTCCATCTCTCTGTCTGTGTCAGAATGTTTGGTTTGTTCTCGCATGGAGATTTCACCCCCAGCCTGCTCAACAGGTCAGGCGAGCCTCTGTTAGTAATCTCGTCTCTGACGTAGTTCTCATTTCGTCACAGGCCTCTCTCAGGAGGAGGAGCACCTGTTGTTGAATGGCGGTTTGCAGGAGTCCTAGTGAATTCCTAATCTGCCCCTTGATTCATACGCTGTCATGTATCCGGTGCTTGAGAAACTCCCTCTGGCTCATGGCCCATATGTGTAATCTTTTAGTGTACAAGATGTGGCTCTTCCTTCACTATTTCCAGGTACTTCCCCAATTGCAGACGACTTCATTAGCGCTTCAGGGATCAGGGTCTGCCTTATAATTGCGATATAGCCTGTGTGTATGGTTACAGAAAAAACATAAGTGACAACGGGCCTAAAATGCCGATGGGTTTGGTACAGCTGAATACAAGGAATACAAGGAAGTTTATTCGTCATTATACAACGGGTTGTATAACAAAATTAAAATGTGGTTCCCTCTTAACTGATTCATTAAACATGGCATTTCTCACATCATCAGCACATTTGTGTAGTCTACAAGGTCAATATGGTTCTCCTGGGTAGCAGCATCTTTGAACATCTGCCAGTCTGTGCATTCAAAACAGTCCTGTAGAGCTGCTGCAGCCTCATCTGCCCACACCCTAACTGTTTTTACAGTTGGTTTGACCCTTTTTGTCAGCTGGATGTAGGTAGGCAGGAGAAGCAGGGAGATGTGGTCTGACTGGCCAAAATGAGGACAAGGGAGGGCTCTGTAGCTGCCAGGAACATTGGTGTAGACATGGTCCAGTGTGTTGTTTCCTCTGGTGGGGATGTGGACATGCTGGTGGAATCTTGGCAGAACAGTTCTGAGATCCGTTTGATTAAAATCCCCAGCAACAATAATAACAGCATCTGGCTGTTTTGTCATGTGACTACTGATGACCTCATACAATTCTTGGAGTGCATTTTTGGAATTTGCATCTGGTGGAATGTAAACAGAATCAGATTCATGACAGGCATTTAAAAATGTTAATTCTCTGGGTTATTAGTCTTGGCATGAACCTGAGGGGTTTGATCCTTCATCAACAACCATGAAGTGGCGTGCCCTCCCGTTTCAACCTGCACACAGTCTGCCTGTTATGTTTAAAGTATGCTTTCTATTGTCGCAGCTGAAATGTGTCAAACGTTTGCACAGCGCTGCCAGTGCGCGTCCCATCACCTCGCAGCCACAACAAACTCGTGACCCAGCGTGGACCCGGCGCCTCGTCCGCTGATTGACGGTCACTCTTTGCGACCAATAAGAGCACCGCGCTGATGTTTTTGTAGCCAATCACGGAGCAGCATAGCGGAGAAAATCGACACATGACGGAAACTGCCGATGTGCATTCGCAGATGTAATTGAGCTTAGTACGCCAGTTTGAAATTGTGGTCATCGTCCTCCTGCGCTCCGGAACAAGTGTTAGGAAACGACTACATCTTTAATTATCGGTTCTACGAGAGGATAAAATGACACGGCTGGGGATATTTTCTATGATCGCGGCTCTGCTGGTAACACACAGTGCTGCCATCATAAGGTAAACACGCTGTAATTTGTTTGTCAGCTGATTTGTGTGCAACTTTAAAGTGAGCTAACGTTGCTCTTCAGGTAGTAGGTCAAACTGCGAGGACACGGGAGTTCCTTATTGGGCTTGTGATGTTGATGATATAACTTGGCCATGTTTTATTGTTTTGTCCTCTGGAGGATTTCATAATCAGCCCCACGTGTTTCCACTTTCTTAATTACAAAGCGCCTGACACCCGCTGCACTTTGCGGTGTGTGTTTTTAAACAAACTTTGCGCACAAAGTTTGCCCATGTAAATTGGATGTGAACATGGTGTACCAGGAAGCAGCGCACACCCGTGTCCCTCGCGTTTTTGCGCGCATCTCTCTCAGCTAGAGACGGCTGTCCTGCGGCACCGGTCTTAATCCACTGCCTCCAATGTTTTCCGCAGAGTTCCCCTTCACAAGACGAGGAGCGCACGCCGCCTGATGAGCGACAATGGGATGTCCCTGGAGCAGCTCCGGGCTTTGGCCAAGAGCTCTGGCGCACCGGACAGCGCCCCCTCCCCCGAAGCGTCTCCAAAGCTGCCCGTGGAGAGGCTCACCAACTTCATGGATGTATGTGTGCCTGCTGATCAGTAGGCTCAAATGTCCCTAGCCGACTTGTAATTCCCTAATAATAATACCCTAAGATAATTAGGGTATTATTTTAACCAGTCACCATCATGCAACTAGTTTGTTCACAGAGAGGTAGCCCAAACAAAGCCCTCACAATTTGTCTTTATAGCAGATTTCTAACTAGAAATCTATCCATCCATATTTACCATTCTCAGGTATTTGCCTCCAAGCTCCCAGCTTTTGGGATTGATGGGTGTATGTTGTTACCTCTTGTGTAGATGCATGTGCAGGAGCTTGCAAGTACAGTTGTGACAGTTTTGGAGCACTGTTTCCAAGTTCCCCCATAGCAAATGTAGCAGCATGGTGGGATACAGGCATTTCTCGAGACAGTTTAAAGGTCTTTGCTTGCAGGTGCTGACACAGTCCCCACTTTCTCACTGAGAACAATACAACTCAAAAAAGTAATCCAGTCACTCAGAGTAGAAAGAATTTTATTTTACAGTTACAGTAACTGTAATCTGATTACTGAAAATGAAGATGTAATCCCTAACAGTACCTTGTTACTGGGAAAAGCAATGTTGTTACATTAATCTAGAACAGGGCAAACTGGACTCCCATGATATGAATGTAGAAGCTGTGCAAAAAAGTAACAATTGAAAATATTTGCAGTTTGGTACATTTTCAGTCACTGAAAAGTCATGAAATATTAGGGTCATTTAGTGGATTTTTATGCTCTCAAATGTTAAAAAAAAAAAAAAGAAAAGAAAAAAGGGTCAAATTTGACCCAAGGGATATGTAAAGGGTTTTTTTTTTCTTTTTCTTGCAAGCTTTACCACTTCAGGAAAAGGCTGAGGTCAAACCACAATGCCTAACTGTCTCTGTTCTGTGGTCATGCAAACTTTTTGCATTTTAAGGCAAACAACTCCTTAAATTTTTGTAGTTGCCCTCAGCTAGACCAATTCATACATGATTTAATATTCAGGTGCAGTCTTGGTGGTTTCATAGTGGGTGTCACAGCAGTTTGCATTCATGGTTCTGTCCCCTCAGGCCCAGTACTATGGGAAGATCACCATCGGCACGCCTCCTCAGGACTTCACTGTGCTGTTTGACACTGGCTCCTCCAACCTGTGGGTCCCCTCCATCCACTGCTCCTTCCTGGACGTGGCCTGCTGTGAGTTCACCCGACTCATCCTGCATTAACATGCTCATGTGTGTTCCTGAGAGACGCCCCACCGTGTGTCTTGTCATGGACTAAAACATCATATTCATCCTTTAACTCTTTGTTTTGAGCCCACAGTATCATGCATCCAGCTTTTGCACCTTCCTCAGAGTCATTTGGTGGTAGTTGTTATTTTTGGGTTATTTTTACTTCCCCGACTGCCCTTATTCAGAGTGGCTTACTAAATGCAAACAGAAAAGATAGTACAAAACAAATTGTACTAGTCAAGAAGTTCAAGGGATAATTAAGTTATATAAAGATTAAGAGGGACGGGTAGTTTTATGTCACTACAATTAAAGCCAATATGTGTTTTTACTTCCATGATTTTAAAAGCATCCCAACCATCTTGTCCTCCTGGGTAATCATTACATGTTGTGCGCAAGACAAAGGCCAAACCCTTGTAGCCAAGTCATGTTTATTTGGGTCACCAGAAATAATTGCAGCCACATGGCATGTAATTTGTAGATCTGAAAGATGTTCGAGGATTCAATGCTTCACTGTGCTTCACAATACATGGGATGCATTTTCAGGCAATGATGATGGTCAGTTTAGCTTGCAGCACCCATGGGGAATCTTTACAAAATTGCTGTGGATGAAAGTGTAAAGTACAAATGAATTGTATGAAATTGTGTTTTGTTTTCCATTGCTTTGTGCTGTTCACTTGCTCAGGGCTTCATCACCGTTACAACTCCAAGAAGTCCAGCACCTACGTGCAGAACGGCACAAAGTTCTCCATCCAGTACGGCAGAGGCAGCTTGTCTGGCTTCATCAGCGGGGACACTGTCTCTGTGAGTCTGAAAAACGCTCACTCTCTCTCTCTGTCTCACGCTGGGCTCACATGACTCTTTGTTTGGCTGCATTCCGCTCTTATGGTGGGCAAACGGGAGGCATTTGGCTGCTACGTCGCCACGGTCCATCTCCGGAGAATAACTAGAGCATATCATCATGCCATTCCCAGAAGTTTGTTCTGTTAAACCTTCCACTGAAAGACTCAATGTCTTATTTGTCTTCCCGTCTCTCTTTTTTTGCAGGTGGGGGGTCTGTCCATCCCTAAACAACAGTTTGGCGAGGCGGTGAAACAGCCTGGCATCACGTTTGCGGTGGCGCGCTTTGACGGCGTCCTCGGCATGGCTTACCCCACCATATCCGTAGCACAGGTCACCCCGGTGTTCGACACAGCCATGGCCGACAAGCTCCTGCCTCAGAACGTTTTCTCTTTCTACATCAACAGGTTGGTCAGCATCAGATGAGACGTAAGGAAAGGCCTCTGGTCTGAGAGAAGCTAATATTTAGTCAAGAGAGCGAAAGGGCCATGCATGACTGCTCAATAGTATTCACAAAATGTTTGGAATAATTGTGGCGTCTTAGGAATGCTGTGTTGACTCCACCTCGGGACCGTTGCCTTCTGTGTCGGTGTAATTGTTGGCAAGGAGACCTGGGATTTACACTTTGTGCTATCAAACTTGGCTTTAGGTGCACAAAATGACTGACAAGCCAGCTTCTTCTTCTTGAATGTTTTTTAAAGACCTCATGAAATGGACGCTTACTTTCTTGATTTGATGTATTTCCTGTTGAAACAAGATGTTTGGACACGGTGTAGGGAGGGATCCTTCACCAGTGCAAACCAATGGGATATCAGTTTGTGGGAGAAATACAATTTTATTTGTTGGAATAGGTGGATGAGAGGATGTTTAAAGATTTGTGAAGGTTTTATTGGTTGAAATGTTGATGGACAGCCACTACTGCAGGATGAGGTCACTAGTTAAGATGCTCTGTTTTACAGGAAGTAGAAGTCCTGTCAGGTCACTTCATGGGGCTTTATCACCATTATCACTTCATTCGTCAGCACAAACGCATGCTGAAATCCAAGTAACCTGTATCACATATCAAATGATTTTATCTTTTCCTGATTTACTTTAGACATTTCAGTTGTTTGTACTGTTGTTGTTTGTACTAGTGATTGTGAAAAGTGAAAAGGTCCCACTGTGGGTCAAAATGTTCCGAGGACAGTCGTCTGCAGTAGTTGACTTCCCTTTTTTTTTAGGTGTTTGCTGAACTTGGGGTTTAACCGTTTTCTTTGTTGTGAAGGGAGTCGGCACTTTTGTCTGGCAATGTTTTACACACTCATGAATTATTGTGCTGCGCTACATCACTTCTTCTCTGTCCCGTCTTGCAGAGACCCATCAGCAGCTGTAGGAGGAGAGCTGATGTTGGGCGGAACCGACAGCCAGTATTTTTCGGGGGACGTGCACTATGTCAACGTCACACGCAAGGCCTACTGGCAGATTGAGATGAACGGGTGAGAAAGTGTGTGTGTGGCTTCAACCTATGAGGAACTGGACCAGTGTATGCTGGGTTGGAATTCTTTCAGTTCATTTTTTTGTTTCGTCAAAGATCATAGGACATTACAAATGAATTAAAGCATTAAAAGAGGAATTTAACCTTTTAAAATAATAGGATTTGTGGCCCACTCACCGTCTGGGGAAAAAATGAGCAAGTGTCAGGTCATGGTGCTTTCCCAATAGGAAGCAATAATGCAAGGCGCTAAAATGGGGAAGCACAAGCAGGGGCAAGCAGCACACACTGAGGAGGCCTGTGTGAAATGATTAAATTTCAGTAAGGTCCAGTTGAAGTAATCGAGCTGACTATAAATTGGTTGGAGGTTATATTCTTTAAGGACGAAAGTAAGTGAATGAATTTGACAATGTCCACTAATTTCCCGAAGAGCTGACTGTCCAGGGAAACTCAGACAGTGTTGGCAGTCAACAAGCTCGTCAGCTGAGAAAAGTCCGCACTGTATTTCCCGACTGATGTAATTTCCTTTAATCAAAAGCCTTTCTGTCTGGCACGTGCAAAACGGAGCAGCTGACACGTCGCTCAAAGCTCTTCATTTCACTGCAACTTTTGTTTGAGAGATGTGTGGGATAAATGTCTCAAAAGCAATACTTGGTAAACATATCACATTTCATCAGTCATGGGGTTTGATGGTAAATTCTGAAGTAATACCACTGAACTTCTGCTTTTGCAAGGTAACTGGATGACAACATATAGACGTAGAGCAGTTGTTTAGAATAGAGCAACAAGTGGTCGACCAGAATGGGTTTTTCAGTTGTCAATATTTAGAGAACCGATAGCTGATTTATATAATGCCGGTATCATGTTTTGTTTTGTTGGTTGGTTTTGCATCTCATAAAATACAGCTACTTAACAATACTAATAACTGAGCCACAGAATTGCTGAACTCAAATGAGCATTTAACACCAATGTTGTCTGCTTTGTTTGCTTAAGTAGATCTGCACTCAGTGCACTATTTTAAATTGGGAAAAAAATGTATCAAATGTCCAGGTAATCAAAAAACTAAACTTTGTTTCAAAAAACAACAACTTATCAATGAAAAAATGAATAAAATTTTACTCAGCATTTATCAATGGAAAGGGAGGGGTGCTAACACTGACTGCTGTGTCTGCATTTTTGACATTTTTGGTTTATCAGCCTCATCCTCACTGATATCAGCCAATGCCAATTTTCTTAAAATGCCAGATATCGGCCTGATTATTCAGCCAACTGAGAATGGATCTGTCTCTAAGAACAACCCATGATAAGTTGGACGCAGTGTGAACGACATTAATTTTGGCGTTGAGCAGCAGCCACCTGCCTGACACTTTGTCCTGTGATGGAAATGAACAGATGCTGTTGCTTCTTGCCTTTCCTCCACAGAGTTGAGGTGGGCAGCCAGCTGACTCTGTGCAAAACCGGTTGCCAGGCGATTGTTGACACGGGAACCTCCCTGATCACAGGTCCTGTGGAGGAAGTCAGAGCACTGCACAAAGCCATTGGAGCGCTGCCCCTGCTCATGGGAGAGGTAGAGTCACATCAGTGCAAGCTGTAACTGTAGATCACGACAGTTAAGAGCAAGATCTGGATACAGTGCTTTATTGTATCTGACTTGTGATAACTTTTTGTTAGCTTATAGATAACTCAGGGTTTGTTGACATCTGAGATGCATAAGGTCCATTGTTGAAACTTGGGCTCCCACTGAGCATCAGTGTTGACGTCCTGTGGCTCTGTATGTCCCTAAGGACATACAGAGGATTAGGGGGTTGTTTCTCATGTGCTACCCACTGTACAGTGCCTTGGATAAAAACACCTAAGAAATGACATGCATGATATTATGCCTAGACTTACTGTCTTATTGCATTATCTCTCAGCAGCTGCCCTTTTCTTTCTATATTGCTGTAGCCAGCGAAGCATGGGATCACTTCAGTTTTTTCTCTGAGATAATTTTGTTTTGTTTCTCCCTCCCAGTACTTGATCGACTGCAAGAAGATTCCAACGCTCCCTGCGGTCTCCTTCAACATCGGAGGAAAGATGTTCAACCTGACGGGAGAAGACTATGTCGTGAAGGTATTCACGCTCAAGAAAACAGGGCTGTCATACAGATGGCATTCACATTCTAATTTTGTTCTCTGCAGAAGATTAAACAGCAGATTAAACAGTCCACCCTGTCACATCAATTTATAATGATAAATGCATACCAAGAATGATTTTGTGAAGTGATGTAACTGTACTTATTGGTTTACACACTTCACACACTCCTGCATCACTTACCTCTGCTTTGGCGTTTTTCTACATTTACACCAATTAGAAAAGCACACCACCAAAAAAAAAAGGCCAGAAATGGTGCCAGAGGTGCTAAACGATGTTTTTAGGGTGGATTTTTTTTTCCCTTAAGGATAATTGCATGTACAAATGATTTGATTCCTAATGCATCCTGATGGACGCACCAAATAGTTGATTTATGGTATTGCAAGTATTTGCTTTTGCTGAAATGGAGAATTTCACTGGCATTTAACCATCTGATGTGATCCTCTGATGCAGGAGTCTCAAATGGGCACGTCCATCTGCCTGTCCGGCTTCATGGCCATGGACATACCCCCCCCTGCAGGCCCCCTGTGGATCCTTGGAGACGTGTTCATCGGGAGGTACTACACGGTGTTTGACAGGGATGCGGATCGCGTGGGGTTTGCCCCCGCCAAGTAAAGACCCTGGAGTTAGTGAATGTTTTTGTTTGTCCAAAGCCGCTTCCACTTCCTTACGTGGGGTAATTAAAGCTGAAGCCAAGCTGGACTTCCCTTCTAGTCCTCCATCATTTAATTTCCTGCAGCCAAAAAAAAAAAAAACATTTCTCGATGTTTGCGCTTTCTTTGGAGTACCGCAAGGCCTAGTTGGCTGCCAAACATGTCTCAGAACATGAGATGATCAAGTGCACATGTGAACATGGGGAATTGGTTTGTGATAAAGCAGGGAAGGAAAGCTGCCCAGATAACTTTTTTTTTTTTTTTTTTTTTTTGGCTCACTGAACAGAGTGTACACAGAACAAATTTTAAAGGGACAACTTCTCAGTTCCTGGCTTGTCTTTTTAGCTGCTTTTGATTTTGAGCTTTGACATTGCAGTTGTCATAGGATTTAATCAAAACTACTCATTTCAGAATATGTGGGCTGTTCAAGCTTGTCTGTAATTATGGTTTTTGGTGTATCTTTTCATTATTCATCATAACAGAACCCAGTTTATAGTAAGAACCACATTTCAAAACTGTCAGCGTTGCTCCCGTGGATGACTCAAGTTATCTCGAGTTGATTTTTAACTTGCCACTGTGAATTGTGATTAACTAGCCTGCGGGAGACCATGTTATGAAACCAAAGAATAAATTAAATAAATCTTTGATTGACAAATGATGTGGAAGTGGTGGTGTTTATTTCAATCTCACCAAGACTAAAGATTTATCTGATACATTTGACATTTCTCCTGATTTGTTACATTTGTTTATTTAAATCTCTGAACTATATCCCACAATGGTGTCCATTTTGTCTTGAGTGTATTCACAAGAGGAAGGAAAGAGATGAACATGGAAAATGTTGTCGGTAACATTTATTGGAGCATACAAAGTGCTGTGTGTACCATTCAGTTCCAGAGCTGAACATAAAAAAAAAAAAAAAAAAAAAAAATCAACAAAACATATAAAAATAAAACACATACACAGCATGCAAGTAAGCATGTGGCTAGGCTGAACTCCACAAGGTAGAGGTAGTGACCTACTTTGGGCATTTTTTTTTATTTATTTTTTTTTAGAGTAACAGATATATTACAAATGTGGCACAGTGACTCTCCCCACTACTGCACAGTAATAATTTGTAGCGTAAGCCAGGTCTGCAAGCAAAGGAAGACACTTAATATGCACACAAACAACCTCTAGCTCTATGAAGACCCACTGCTGATTGATTTGAGATACATCAATACTTAAGTATCAGTACATCCAGAACAAAGCACTTCATCAAGCACACCAAGTGGTATTTTACATGTAGTATTGAATCATCGCAAACATAAATACTCTGTTCTTTTTTTGGTTACAAATGTACAATAAATACAAAAATACTAACCTGTATCTCCATGTTTTTTTGTTTTTTTTTTGGATGTTTATTTTTGAACTGCTTGAATGCACAACTGAACTATAAACAACTCAAAACCCTGCATATTGTACACTACACAAACTGTGAAGTGGGAAGCAAAAATGAGGATAAAAATAAGAGGCCTGCTCCATATGTCTGCACTTCCCCGTTCTAAGGCTGGTTTGTGAGACCAAAAAGGAGCCAAGTGATTATTTTCAGGATCGTTTAGTGAGTAATAACTGTATCATCTGGATCGCTACTGCATCAAGTCCCACAGAGTAACATTGCTGATCTAATATCCAGGAATATCCCCAGATTGCTATCAAAGCTGCTGTTACAGGGATGATTGAAGATCAGTGACCAGATCCCCCTTGATCAGATCATGACCTAAAATAACAGCCTCCATAAACTCTTTATCCATAAACACAGACAGCCACAACAAGCCAGGCAGTGCTGATCACCAGTACTTGAACTGGTCCATGTCATACATGGTACTGGTACAATATTCCATCAAAACCACCAGTGCTAAATGTCCTCCATAACCAGGTGCTGCTCTAATCCTAGTCTGGCTGCCTGCTAAGAGAAACAGGGCCAGATTAGCACCTTTAAGCCAATCAGGGTTGGCCATGGACTTGCTTTAAAGCATGTGCACACCAACACTAGAGCCAGCAAGGCTACATGCTGAAATCTTACTGAAATCAGGGATGAAGCTGATTGCCAAGTTAATAGTGAGCTCATTGATCCACCAGGCAAATCAAAACGCAGCCTGCTTCACACAAAGGAGGGCCAAACACGTCTCGAGCAGATCTGTGGTCATGGATTTGTAAGAAATAATGCAGGGAGAAAGTAGCTGCGACACTACGTTTACTTTTTATGTCCCCAGCCAAAGACAGGCTCTTGCTACAGAGGTCCTGACCCAACCCAAGAGAGTGTAAACAAGAATCTATGCAGGAATATGGACAAAAAACATCTTAGCAGAGGAAAGGCTTTGCAGCTAAAACAGAGGATGTGACTTGGAATTCAGTCATATTTGGGGCAACAAAACATCTTGTTTCTGCCACTTCTTGGCCAAGACAGCACATTTCTAATTTATGTCCGATCACAACCAGAAATAAAACCAACCTGGCTGCAAAGCTACGGTAGAACACGAAACATTTTGACACTGCAGTGTGACAACTGGCAGAAGCTGCACAAGACAAATAACCCAGCTCTCTACAGCCATATCAAACCCACATGTTGGACATAGAAATGGGAGGCTTAATTTGCATCTTAAATTTTCTTTACGAGGAAGAAGTTTTAGCTCACATCAACCACAATCCCATGAGAAAAAGAGAAGATTTTCCCATGAGAAAAAGAGAAGATTTTCCCATGAGAAAAACAGAAAATTGAGAAATGAGAAAATTGGTGGGATAATATTGTTCACGACATAATTTTATGAACCGGCAGAAATGTAAATTTGCAAATGGTAATGATGCATATTCAATTATTTGATATCTGATTTACAGACAAACACTGTGGGATAAGAAATAGACATCGACTTTGCACACAACTTCAGTCTATGTTCATCTGGTAAGTTTCCAGTTTAGGTAGATGACTCACATGCAGGCTGCAAACATTCCAGACATGAAAAAAAAAAAATCTCCATTTCTCCATTTTTCATTTGACGATAAAGCCTATTATAATTTGTTCCATTACCCTGTAAATACACAAATCACACGTTTTTGAGTGCAGATTAATTTCATGAAGACCACTCACCAAAATTAGACTTCAAGTTGAATTGCCAGTATCAAAACAATGACAATAGTGCTCATTATCACGGATAAATATGATTACGAATGGGACACCTATAAGTGAAGGTTAGCTTTTTTCTTTCTAGTTAAGAATGCCGATTGACTCGAGTCCTTCAGGCTGATCAACAATTTATTAGCGTTTGGGTTTTGCATACACACACACACAGTCAATATTACATTCTACCTCGCAATACAATGGGAGTGATAAGCAGAAGGGCCAATTCCATCTCTCTTCGGGTTAAAACACCGCTCGCTGCATCACGCATGTCTGTCCAGCTGAAACGCTCCAAGCAATAAGCCTCAAATTGTCATGGACCTTCTATATAAAATAGATTCCAATTTCAATTCAAGCATAATTTAACATTATATATCTTAACTCAGATTCCACGTTATCCCCTTCCCGGCTCATATATGAAATGATGCTGACATCAACCCCTCCATCCCATGCACCAGGCCCTAACAACAATATGCCTACCGTGGCTATAAAAATAATAGCCATGAACTGCAGCGGGCCTTTCATTTCATGTCAGATTACAATGATATTTGGATGACCGGGCCTAGCATGTATGACTTGCATTTCAAGAATGAAAAGATCTTTTGTTCTGCTGGACACTAAACAACTGCTACGGTGTGTCTTACACTTCCTAAGACAGACGTCAGTAAATAGAAAAGTACAAAGAGAGCTTGTTGATCCAGGAGACAAGAAGATGATCCCATGCAGCTGTGGTTTTCACAGGAACCTCATTATGACTCTGCATCACCAGTGCCCCCAGGCAACAGTGGCGGTCATTTTGGGCAACACATTGTTATGGAGTGACTTGTCTGCTCGTGCAGTGCAGAGCTTGGTCACACAGGCTGTGGCACCTGTCCATCATGACTTCTGAGACTGGGCTCTCAGGGTTCGGGATGCTTTGCCACAGCAGTTCTAAGCAGGCCTTCGGGATCTGAGAGGGCACAGTAGAGGGTGTACCCCAGCTCATCCACTTCCTGCTCCGTCAGCTCACAGAACAGGTTGACTTTGGGGCTAAGAGCGCAGGGAAGCCTCCCGGCCTCTAAGTGTCCCACTAGCGCCCGCAGCAGCTGAAGGAAGCGGTCAGCCAGCGCCTCCTGGGTCCAGTCCCCCTCTTTTTCGCTCAGCAGCAGTATGGTGTTGGTGAGTTGGCTGGCGTTGAGCCGGTTGAGAGCAGGGTTGAGCTTGCACACAGCCTTGGCCACCTTCAGGCAGGTGCATCGGCAGCCGCCGTCCTCCTGATCCAGGGCTCTGAGCCGTGCCGTCTCTGCCACGCGGAAGCTCTGCCGCCACAGGTTCTCATGGCGCTCTGCTGCAAGCCGATGAGGCTTGGCAATCAGAGAGGTTCCATCCTCCATCACAAGCAACGGTAGGAAGTCCACATACAGCTTGCGGTTTGTCTCGTATTGCACCTCAAGGGTCAGAGTTTCCGAGGGAACCACAGGACGGATGACATAGTCGAGGACACTCCCTATGGCTGGCCAGTTGATAGAGCCGGCCACAAGCTTATCAAAGACCTCCAGGACTGACTTGGGAGAGAGGTAGCCTCCGACCATGCAGCGGTCCCAGTAGCTGCTGCTCCGGGGGAAATATTCTAGGTTTTCCCTGCGGACAAGCCAAAAACCTGGGACATTCATGATGGTGTCCTCTCCGGGGATAGACGACCACAGATTCTTCTCCAAGATCATCGGTACCATCAGCTGGGCATGGTCTGCAGTCACCACCTAGGGGTGGAGGGAGAGGCAAGGCAAAACACACAGGAAGGTAAGAGGAACAAATCAACAGTGACGATGATGTTCACCCCAATTGGTGCCCGACACCCTTGGGATAATTGTTTTTTGGTTTGTTATTGGTTTTTTTTGTTTTGTTTTGTTTTAAATATGAACGATGTCAGTGTCTAAGACATTGCTGCCTGGTGCTTGGGGACTTTTTGGACAGTTGGTGGCACTGTGATAGGCCAATCAGTTTCATTTTGTGGATAGTGAATATCGGTTCATCAGAATTGACCCAGCAGTGTTCAAGTTACTGAATGTGAAAGTTAAGGCCCTATAAAAGTCATATTTCAATATAAATCTAAATTATCATGCCCATAGTGCATCAAATTGGGCCCCAACTGGTTATAAAATCAGCTTTGTATTCCAATGCTGATCCCCAAGTGCCAAAATACATAATTTGCCCAACTTTAGTCCAAAACAGATCAGCAGAAGCTTAGAAATTGTGCAAGACAGATGGACAAATAGATGAAGCCTTATATATAATCCCGGCCCTGATTTTCAGTTGTGGGCGACAAAAATGAGAGCTATTTGACTGACAGTGTAAAGTACGTGATTTTTGCATTTGCTGCAGCTTAATATGATATAATGGTGTGTGTAGATGAAAACAAATACTGGGTGTGTTTGCTCTTTTGACTCATTTCTGTTGAACAATGGATTTTTTTTTATCTGACTCACTGATCCAAAACACAGTTGTTTGATATTGAAACAAGCTCCAGTTTAAGCTCCAGTTTCCACATGTTTTCTTACCTGCAGGTCGTCGTACAGACTGCCGCTCAGGTACATCTCTCTGAGCGGCATGTCAGGCAGTTTGGCGTGCAGGAAGACCCTGAGCTCAGCGCAGATGTCCAGGGCTGCCCTCCTGGCCGTAGCCTGCTCGTCGGTAGGAATGTTCACGTTCTCCTGGTAGAACTCCCACAGGTGCTCCTGCAGGGACAGACGCATCCGCGCCCGCAGCAGGTCTGTTTGAGTGGCGCCGCTGCTTCCCAGGCCAGCTCGACCCAGAGTCCGCCGCAGACAGTCTGAGGAGCAGGAAGCAATTAAGAGATGAAGGCAGCTGCATGAAAAATAAATAAATCAAGTTTTTCTTGCAAAGTCTTTACAATAACTCCAGAAAGATATTTTGTGATCTTCAATCTTCTACTATTTCAGATAAGGACGTGTAAGGATGAGACAAATGCCAAAGTCACAAGGCAGTAGGAGGAAGTAGAAGGAGGGGTCTTGATTATTATGAGTCCACAAACACTCATTTAGCGGGGTTCTACTACAGTGTATGGTGATTCAAAGACCTTTCAGAAACACTTGCAAAAACTAAACTGCTCAATTTCCATGACCTAAAGTCAAACACTATTTTGGGGGAATGGAAGAAACAGCTATGATTATCTACAACCCTGAAGAGAAATAACACCCACAGTAGAGGAAGAACAATAATCCTCGAAATAGGCTGTCTGTCAACACATAAAAAACAACCAAGAGGGGGTTACAGATGACAAAAGACCGACAGAATAAACCTTCTTAAGTTTTTATTAATGTTTAGGTTAGGATTAGACATACTGGAGAATGGCATACAGTAAAATGAGCATGAGGCTTGCACAACTAACTTAAAACAGATTTACCTTCACAAACTTCAAAAAACAGGCAAAATGGTTCTTCTCACCTGGTTCAAAAGAGTGTGATGATGTGGGCAGAGACTGCAGTGACCTGCTGACTGTGGACTTCATGTCATGGTTCAGCACCCGTGGCGACGAGCCCATCCAGCTGGGCTCCTCCCAGCTCCTCTTTCCTGCCTGCTCCATCTTGGTGGGGCTTGTGGGAGCACTTATGGCACGGTCATACATCTGTACAACAAACATGTGCACAAGCCCGCTGTGAGTGCTTCTGTGCTTCTTTACTGTTTGGAGGGTGGGTGGTGAGTCAATATATCTAACTTTGCCTAACAAGGCTCAAGAGAATTATAAAGATCTGCATCTATCCACTATTAGATGCACCAACAAAAACAATGCAGTTCAGCATGAATCTCTTCTTGCTTACTCTTTTGACAGCTAGTGTAGCAATGCCAAGCATGGCGGCTCCTCCCACCCCAAGGACAAGCTTGGCATTGGAAAGCATGAAGTCGATGGCTGTGCCAATCCCATTATCGTCCTTCTTCCCTTTGCGGTCTCCATTCACTCCTGCCATCCTTTCTCTGAAACAAAGGAGATTATCAGCCTAGGTGAGACAGGGAGGGAGACAAACACAGGACAGAGACAGGTAGGGAAAATAGGAAATTTAAATGAGAGGGTTTTTTTGTTTACAGGGAACATTTGTTTGGTTACAAAACAGAACTCAGAAGCTAGGGCAGACTTTAGATCAGTGGTTTTCAAAGTGGAACCTAGGCACCCCCAGAGGTTGTTGAGGGGCTTTCAGGGGGCCCTTAGCAAACAGAGGAATAATTTTATTTTCTAGAAAGTTATAGAATACAAAAAAATGTGTGACTGATTATTTGAACATAATGTTTTATTCTCACCAATTTTGGTCAATGTTCAAGTATCTAAATTTAGTACTTAACACAAACCAAAATATGTATTTATGAGGATCCATGGGGCAAAATTACTTTCAATGGTTGTCCATGGCTAAATGAAAGTCATCTTGGATGCATGGGTGTTTGAAAACCCCTGCTTTGGGTAACTGGACACCTAAGTATACCCACAATACACACACATCTGTTGCACCACAGACATTTAACCAGTACTAAATGAATATGATACCTACAGAGGCAATATCAATGGATAATCACGCCCATAGTGTTGTTACAAGTGATCCATGAGCTTTGCCCTGTCCTACCAAACCAAATCAGCCAGCATCACCAAAAAGAGTGAGAAAGAATGCCTTGCTTCTAGAAATCTGTGCAACTATTTAGTTAGACCCACCTAAGAGATAACAGTCTGTATGTCCTACTCCAGATGGTCTTTCACCCCTCCACCCCTACATCAGCCCACCCAGTCCACTACTGAGGAAGAACTGGCCCCGCTTCAGTGCGTCCTCCTTGTCTTTGGGTGCTGTCAGGGCCTGGCAGCGCCGAAACTCGCGGGCCACAATGCGGCGGTAGTAGTTACGGTCCGTGTACTGAAGGTGGCGGCCTGCACGGAGCAGCGCTCGGTACAGCTCCAGCACCGCACTGCGAGACCAGCCACCCATTAGGGACCACGCATGGAGAGGTGGGGGGACACCTGGCACCTGGGTAGAGAGGAGAGCAGAAGTTGAAGGAAGAGGGAACAAGAAAACTACAGACTGCAAAGTTGCATCATTATTTGTGGCAGTGAGCAACTCATATGCCGACATGGGGACCTGCTTTCTAAAAGATCAGCGTGCCAGCTTGATCCAAATAATAAAGGATAAGGATGAATGAGTGGGTCAAAGGTCACAGAGAGATGGCATGGGCGATCAGAGAGAACAATGCTTTGGTTTGGAAGAGACAAATAAGCAACACTGTTTCTGCATTGTAATCAGAAAGTATGCCGAGAACAAGCATGAACAAGAGCCCCTCTATTCAGACTTGTGTTGATAACCCTCTTACTAAGCTCCGTGGTCTGGACACACAGTGCTAGAGGGGCCAAACGCAACACCACGTTTAATCCCTGACTGATACTGTTACTGTTCAATTCAATAATTCACTTTTATAAGGGGAAGTTTAAGTTTAAATCTCGGTTTAATGTCCAGTGTCTCGTTTGTTATGTTGACAGTGTCTTGTGGGCACCATTTGTTGCATGACACTGAAATAAATTACATTTGCATTAAAGACCTTAGCGGCTGGCTCCATTTGATGTCTTTAGGTTACACCCACAGGGGCATGATCACATGGGACAAATGATGACACTCCTCACAAAAACAACACCATCACCAAGCCAGTTTCTGCTCGTCGATATTGCAGCTAACGTTAGCAATTAAGCAAATGGGATGGCTCCAACACCGCAGCGCACACACACTCCCTGCTTTCCCTCGCCGCCTCTGTCAGCACGGCCACTAGTTACAAACCAGAGGAAAACTGGCACAATGCAGTAATAAATAAACCAGCTAGGGTCCGCTATCTTTAGAAAATGGCTGGCTCAATGCAAAGTCAAAAATCTCTTTACTAGCCTAACGTGCTAAGTAGTTAGCTTGCAGGCTTGGCAGACACTGACCTTACATTTAGCCAAGTTCATTAGCAACACACACAGAGGAGCGTGCGAGGCGGCGGAGGCGAAAACACCAAACTACAGCGCCACGAAATGTGGGTCAACTTACGTTTTAGAAAATTCACCAAAGATTTGTCCTTACAAAGAGCCACAGTTCCCCACACGCCGGGGGTCAGAGTCGACAACGACAAACCGGAAACAAATTGTTGTTCTTCTTCTTGTTTCTCTTCTTTCTCGCGGCGGACTGGACGCTTGGGCGTGCTGCTGCCCCCTACAGGACGCATGCTCACACGCGCGGTCTTATTACCTTACACCTTCGGTAAAGCTCATGTTACCTGCAGAGACTGATAACTTTATGTTTTATTTGCAATAATTAAATAAGCTCATATACTATTTGTCACTTCATAATCAGAGTCAAAATCAGAGGCGCTTTAATGACACTGAATAATTAAATTATAAGAAATAGAACAAAGCAATGAGAAATATGAAAGTACGTGCCGTAACAATTTGTTTGAGAAGTATGTGCATTATTTATTTATATTAATAGTGTAAAAGTTTGTAGTGTATTTATAGCATAGTTAAACTTATAGGATTTAATTTCTGGTGTAGAAAAACATGATTAATTGTCCTCATCTTGCCACGGCTGCATTGACCATTTGGATATTTATTCATTAAAAACAGGTTCCATTTCAGCCATAATTCCCCAGTCTTATCCCTATCAACTTTGTTTCAACCCTTCTAGCTCCAAAAATAAAATAAAATTAACAAGTGTTGCAGCACAGCACTAAGACAAAAAGAAAGAAAAAACAACCTGAGATTAATTTATGAAAAAAAAAATAGTTGCAGTTTGATCTGACCATATGGGGTGGTCCCTGCAAAAATGATCACATTCCCACGCATGTTATTCATTCTACTAGAGTTTACTTTCAACACAATTAAAGCTGCAGGTTAGTTTGAACACACAGCTGCCTGATGAGGTCTCACTACCTCCATCCAGTATAGAGTATACTCCATATAGTTACAATTAGGGGTCGACCAATTATCGGCCAGGCCGATTATCGGAGCCGACATTCGGCATTTTGCAGATTATTGGTATCGTCGTTTTATTTTAGATCGCCGATAAAAAATTAAATGATTAAAAAGTAAAGTATTCGGTCTCCGCTGCAGCAGCAGCTCTCCCTCTGGTTTGTTTTCACTCACCGCTGTCTCGCTTAATGTTCCGCCCACAACGCTGTCTGATCGGCTAGACGTCACACGGTAACAGCCAATCAACACTCAAGCCTCAGTGTATTGACATGAGCCTTGAGCCGGGGACGCTCTGCTTCAGTAGCCGGCGCTGAGCTCAGGAAGGCAGAAAGTATACCCAAGTTAAAAAAACATTACAGTCCTGGTAGACTCGTAAATTTGAGGTACTGTACTAGTACTTAATAAATACTTATAATGTTACTCCACCTGATTTTGAAGGCAAACATACTACATTTTACTCTTCAAATTCATTTGACTTAGATGACTTAGTTAATAGTTACATTGCCTGTTCACTTCATTCATATAAAATAAAAAACTTCATTTATATAAATTCATATAAAATATTACATAGTCCTCGGGTTTTATTTGATTTTACTTTGTAAGAAGTCAGGGTGCTATTTTTATTTATTCATTTTTATTTAAATTTTCACTTAAATTCATAAAAAAAAAAAAAAAGACTGCTGGGAACTTCCTGTGTATGATGTTGAAATTTTGAGTTTTGATTAAACATTTGCTAAAGGCATTTAAACAAAGTTTTGTGTTGGACTGTAATATTCTAAATTTTGACTTAATGACTGATGATTTTGACTTTGATTTTCATTTTTACTGTAAATGCATATCAGTTCCAAATATTGGTTATGAGCCACATTAACTACTAAAAATCAGTATATTGGCATCTGCCTTGAAAAAACAATATTGGTTGACCCCTAGTTCCAGTGTAAAGACTGAGAATACCTTCATGCTGACACCCCATTGGGCAAATCTCCATTTCAGTGCTCGTGATGCATAATAACTATTCTTGGATCTTAAGGTCCGGCTGAAAATGTATTAACCCAGAATTCTATTAAATGAGCATTAGCCACCACGACCATATCCATTTCCACATTTTGGCTTTATACATTGAGGATTAATCCACTTGTGGAACAGATTAAATCCATTTAGAACCTCTGACCAAATTTAAATTTGATTAACTCTTTCACTTTCTCTCTGCTCCTGAAATAACTTTTCCCACTTTTGCTTAGATGTTCCTTGAATCACTTAGGCCTAAGTTTTTGTGGCATGCTCATATCTCAAAGCACAGAATGTGAACCAGTAGTTCGTAGCAAGTTTTTCTCGTCTCAGAGTCAAAAGGATTTCCATAGTTTTAAACATTAAAGCATACCTAAGACAGACACTAGTCAGTCACATGCTGGGATAAATGTCCAGTGCATTGGCCAGACCTTCTGACTTGCAGTCAGCAGCCTGGGTTTTATGACTGATAAAACAACATAAGATGAAATGTTATTGGTCCCTGTGGGGAAATTGAGTAATTGGGCTGATGATAGTTCCAATAAGTAAACTATACACTCTCTACTCTACTGCAACTACACAAATCTAATCAGGAGGGAGAGACGACCAATACCAGTAAAAGCATAATGAGTAGAGTGTTGACAGTCACAAGGTTAAAAAGGTCACTTCAAGTTATGCCTCTGAATAGGTGATGATAAAGCAGCAGGGAAAGCATGGGTCTGATTGTGGTAATGTCAAAGCTAATGAGACTAAAAAACCCAAGTTTGGTGATTTAGATGCGGCACGGATTGAGGTCAAGCAGGCCTACACCACAGAGCATGAAGTGTATTTGTAAATGGCTGAAAACATGTTCCTCATTTCCAGAATGCCCAATGGTTTGACTTTCTGTAAGTGGTCTGGCATATTTAACTGAGAGAATATTTGAGAGACATGATAAGCCCTCTCCAAAATTCTCAAGAAGGCTTTAAAATATCTGAAAATATGATCCTTACATGGGACAGAATAGCTTATATGGGACAGGGCACTAATTAAGCCTCTTGCTCCATTTAAATGCACTAACCTAACCTAGTGTATTCAAGGACAGCATCCACAGTTCCCGAGTTAAACGGGTCATGTTAGGTGATCTCTGGAAAGTTATATAAAACATTAATTGATTAATCTATTTAAAATAGGAGAAGAAAAACCCAAAGAACATGCAGTGTTAAAACAGACAACAAAGTGCCAGTTAGGCTTGGAATCTGCATCACACCTAATGGTAGACTATTATATGACCATTTCAATAAGGATTTTCATATACTACTTCATAATGTGAGCATCATGAGCGGCTTTGAGACTTTACTTATTAAGGGCTGGAGAAAACTAATTTGACTTGATTTAATGAGCCAGCAGAACAATCCAATGTTTTGAGAGCCTATTATCAAATAATACACTAATTATAAATATGGAGGGTGAGAGAAGGCCGCAAACCACCATAACAATCAACACAGTCACGCTCACTTTCTGTCCATGTATGTCAGAGCCAGTGGCAGTACACGCGGTGCGCATTAAGTCAGCTGGTGCACATACAGTGTGGGACGTTATCGCTGCTCACCATTCAGCTGTGAGTCAATTATCTCTGTGGCTTGTGACCCGTTCGGCCAAAAAAACTCCATCAGTCACTTTGGCCGGCATAGCAAGCAGCTTTTGGAGTTCGTGTTATATTCTTGAAACCCATTTGAGCAATAAGCCTCACACTCCAGATGCTTGTGGACTGTTTGCTGTGGTACGGTTAACTAAAATCATGATATTATAAAGTAAATGATTCTGTTCTGAGGGAGGGAGGGAGGGAGAGAGAGAGAGAGAGAGAGAAACCCTTACTGAGTATCTGTGGCAAGACAGGAAATTGAATTCCTTAATTGGAGTCACCAGCTCCGCATTAGAGACAAACCCTTGTTTTTGTAGTACAACCTACAACCAAACCTTCTTTCCACTGACTGTCCCTCCATCTTACCGACTGGCCACATCTTGGAGAGTTTTCCACACTGAGGTGAGCTGAATTACTTTTCTACGTAAGTCTTGACCTAAATCCTGTGATGAACTGTGAGTTTTATTCAGGACAAGATAATATAACAACATTTCTAAATGGAGAATATGTGTCTACAGAGAGCTCTTTGATGAAGAAGTGCGATGAAAGCCTGATCTTCTATGTGTTGATAAAGTAGACTTGAATAGTGAAATGAATGAAGGAGATGTTAAGGATATACTGTAACTAAGGTGGAAATATCTCAAAATTAAGACTAAAAGGGAAAAGGGCAATGATGCTAAAATCACTCTATGAGTCATGTAATCAGATTTGGTAACCTATGATGAATTTTAATACACGGTGCAATATCTCCCCAGTTGGATGCCCTCTCTCCACAGGCTGATAGTTTCAGGCCTGTTCTGCAAACAAACAAATTGGAACTCATATTTCTGATTGATTGTTGCTACTTCTTTTGAGAATAGCTATAATCTGTGAGTAAAAATGTTCATGTCTTCAAACACAAATGAGCTATCTTCTTTCTTAGTATTTATTTTAAGCATTTTTTTTTTTTTTTTGAGGTGGATATGTTCTCTTTCAACATAATTTTCAGAGAATTACTTATTTCAGATTGTATTTATTCCATAGGTCTAAATAGGCAGATTTCAGTTTTCTTGTGCTATGAGACTCTGCATGATATAGCCATTTATTCACATAGGAAAATGCCATTGACTTAGAGTAAAATTGAGAGTAAATTCAAGTAATTTAAGAAAACTCTTATTTATTTCCCTTCTAATTTCATTCAGTATTTGAGGAATGGGAATGTAGTTTTCCAGCTGTCAGCAATCATAAGATCAAGATCATTGCAGAACCTGAGTCTGTCCTAATACAGAATACAAACAGGAGGCAGTGTGCAGATGACTTGAACTGATCTGGTAAATCAGTAGAAATCTAATTTCCCAATACAGTCATACAGCAAGTCACATATTCCCATGGTAACCACCAATGCAAAATAGCAAGCTATTCTTTTTTTCCAGAGTGGAGAAGCTGTGGGGAGGGGGGTGTCTTAATTGAGGTAAAGTAACTCATTTCACGTGTGAAGGAGGCTATAAGTCATTACTAAGGTCAGTAGCAGCTGAGTCCAGGGGGTATTGTCTTACCAGGACCCAACAAGAAAACGTGGGATGCATTCCATTCATTTTCGCTAGATTAATACACAAAGAGACTCTGTGACTGACTCACCAGCTCCCTGTCCCTGTTAAGCACAGATTGACTAATTGACTTACTGGTCTTGCTATAATGTTAAAAAGGTTGGACATCATGTGGAGAAAATGTATGAGGAGATGAGACAGGAGTGGTATGGCATGATGCTGGAATGATGTATGACCTGACATACTGCAGGGTACAGAGCTTGTGGTGTATTTTGTGAGTGGAACTTGTCTGACATGTCTAGTACAAAAACAAAGATCAGAGAAGTTCTTTTTCTCATACACTCCTAGATATGTGTTTGTCATTTCCATTCACACATTCACTGTATACACACCCTACTTAATGTCTGCTAATGGTTTTGATATTGTCACACAGCCCTGCCTGAAAGGTCATGTATTTGGTGTATTCAGCATATGCAATGTTTAGAACTTTTCGGCATCCTAAATTTGTCTTCCCTGTGTCACACAAACTGTCTGTAATTTAGTGCACTAGGCAGAAACTGCTGCAGTTCCTCTCATGAACTCAGCAAAACTATCAATAGTGTGAGCTCTCCTCCCTATTCTGTCTGTATTTAGTTTCTTTCTCACTAATTAATCCCTCTCTTTCCTTCTCTTCTAAGCCTTCCGCTTATCAATAGGATGGCCCTTCACGATTACCCTATTCCAGACTTGGATGTGACTTTGCAGGAGGTGGGCCGTGTTCTCCAGCTCACGCTGAGCCCTGACCTTTATCCTGAGTTCAAAAGCACACTGGGACAGCAGAGGGAGCTCCTTCAGGAGGCCCAGCAGAAATTAGCAGCCATAGCCTCGGGCCAAGAGAACTGGGTGACGGCACAGTTCAAGAGCCGACTGCTGTCCTGCACTGACCCCTTGCCCACCTCAACAGCCCTTCCTGCTGTACTGCCCCCCTCCAGGGCAAATAAATGTACCCAGTTAGAGAGGGCTGCCTCTCTGCTGTGGGCGGTAGCAAAGCTGTACTGTGAGCCCTCGTTGGTGGAGGGGGACGTGCCAACAGAGCGCACGCAGCAGTCTGAGGTTTTCGCTGCCAGCCGGATTCCTGGCAGAGAGCAAGATGAGATTAAGGTGAGGTCATTCCTCAAGTGAAAATTTGTGAGACAAGTAGTGGAAAAGCAATTCTGCTGCTACATGTAAATCTCACAGGGCCAACCATAAATGTGTCTCTTCCTTTTTACTGATAATTATGATATCTTACAAATTATATGTCTAACATCTAGCATTCATCTTCATTTCTAGGTCTACCCAGATAGCCTCCATGCCATCATCACTTGTGCCAGAGGAGTGTTCCCTGTTGACATCCTGTGGCGTCCCAGCACTGGGGGGCCAATTTCAGCTTTGCCATTTCTCGACATCTACAATCAGCTGGCTCAGGTCATGAGCCAACCCACTGCAGGGAAACAGAATGACCCCTCTACCATCTGCAGCTTCTCTGCCCTGGAGCGCAAGGTCTGGGCTGCCCTCAGGGAGGAGATCCTGGAGCAAGGAGGGGCTGCAGCGACATCACTGGGGCTGATGGAGAGTGCTGTCCTGGCTCTCTCTCTGGAGGACTGCAACCCACCCCCTGAACCAGCTGATAGCCTGAATGCAGTCAGGCTGGGAGTCGGAGACCGGCCCTGTCTGAGATACTACGACAAGGTATAGGACAGGATCTGAATTAACATCACTTGCCGATTTATGTTTTGCTATCAAAAAGACCTATTAATCCGTTTGATACCACAGTTTCACTAACATAATTTCTATTGGCAGCAAAATTCATAAAGAGAAGAAAAAAGTCTCAAGAATAGGGTTTAAACAGGAGGTTTAGAATCGGCTTTGATTTATATTCTAATCAATATAGTGGCGATGAGATCTCAACTGATTTAGGATCCAATTTTGTTTCTCTATATTCATATTCATAATTCCCTTACCATATCTTAAGCCTCACCTTTCCCATGTCATGTCCATGATATATTTCTTGCCTTGCATGGGTTGACAAGAGAATGACAGATTTTTGGGTAACACTGATTCATGTACTGGTGTAATTCATTAAAATATTTGTCTACAGTCCTGTATGAAAATAAATTTGATATAACTTGGAACAAAAACAAAAATATCCACCAATTAAAGAGTGACTAACATCACTGATCTAAAGTCAAGCACCAAAGGTGTTTGGTGTCTGTTCTAGTAGAAATAGCTTCATTTCATACATTTTATATGGCATAGCTATATGCCATGGCTCACACTGTCATTACAATTGCAAAATTGAATTAACTGATTGCCATAATGATTGCAATAATGTTACGCTAACTAACTTGTTTGTGGTAATGACTGGCCCATCCTTCTTGTTTAAGGTCATTGACAACACTCTGCTCCGGAACTTGTTTATCTGTAATTGATTATCCTGACCTCACATGAAACTAAACTGAGCTGCCTACACCAAGCTGAAATCCAGATATCTATAGATCATGTCATGCATTGGCAGATCATGCACTTGGCAGAACACTACCAATTTGGCAAATATCAGCATGTCTAGACTGTACATTAATGGAAAATGATACATTCTTTTATACAACTATTCAAGTGTTTTCACATATTCACAAATGCTAATTGCTATTGAGTTCACACTTGTTCACATTACGTATTGCTGCTGAGTTCACATTTGAGTAAGATATGTACACATAATACGTACACATAATATAGTCAGGAGCCTATCCTACCCTATAAATTAGTACTTTCAGTGGTGATTTCAGTGATGTCCTTCAATCTGCAATTTACAAAAGAAAATACACATTAACCTTTGTATTACTATTTTCTTGACAGGTGGTGAACCTGGTGGTGTTCAGTGATGGCACAGCTGGGATGGTGTTTGAACATAGTGCCGTGGATGGGATGGTGGCAGGGCTTGTGTCTGAATGTGTATACAATCTGTCTGAGACTGTT
Organism: Myripristis murdjan; assembly: GCF_902150065.1. Lineage (NCBI taxonomy): Eukaryota > Metazoa > Chordata > Actinopteri > Holocentriformes > Holocentridae > Myripristis > Myripristis murdjan. The sequence continues at coordinate 6,331,990 of NC_043987.1, read as the reverse complement.
AATCTAAATCTGGTCCATACTGACACAGGAAATGTCAATGGGTCTGTCACTGTAAACAGTGCTAATTCTGTTTCTCCAACTCCTCTAACATTCCCCTTGCAAGGAATAAACAACCCTGACCTAAGCCCCTCCTTAAAAGCAACTCATCCAATTATCACTTTTGAGGTATGCTCTTACCCTGATGTCTTTTCTACAATCCGAGGGCAGAGAGGTCTGTATGATGCTTGGATCAACTTCTCTCTGCAGCTTTCCCTAAGGCAGACTCTTGGGGAATCCGCTGCAAGTCATATCCTTGTCACACCTACACATATGCGCCATTTTAAACATGGCCGTTGTGATCCTACATACTCCCTTACCATGCGGTCCCGCCAGCTAGTTGGTGCTTTAGAATCTTGCACTGGCCCAGATAACACAACCCAGTATACTACTGATCTCCTGCGGTTGTTCCATGTTGCCTTTCTGGAACATAAGAACCTGATCAAAAATACCAAAAGTGGTCTTGGTGTTGGTCCCCATCTAGCCGCGCTGCGCTGGTCCATGCCACCTGACAACCCACTGAAGAAGTTCCTTGATTCCTTTGGATGTCCGTCTATATACCTCACAGGTAAAGATCTCATGGAGGGTGTGGAGTGTGCAGTGGGGAATGTCTATGCCAAAGATCAGCTTGCTGTAACCTACCTAGGCAGGAGAGACAAGGTCCGCATGGTGCTTAATGGGAAAGGGAGCTTTGCGCTGGTACTGGAGAAGCTTCAAGAAAGCCTTAAGGTAAACCTGAAACTAGTGATGCTCCTAGCTGTTAGGTATGCCATTGCATGCCAGATGGGAGCCCTGGAGTGTCTGCTTCAACAGGGTCAAGCAGGTCAAATGAATGGAGAAAAGTATCATTCTCCAGGAGGCCTAAAAGTAGGCAGAGCCACAATTGACTCTGCCTCTGGCATGACTCCAGACTACACTCTAGTGATCCACGGTGGTGCTGGAGAGGAGATGATGTTGAACACAAAGGTGGTGGAAGTTATTGAGTTTGCCCTCCACACAGCATTAACCCTTGGGGCCCAGGTGCTTCAACAAGGTGGCAGCAGTTTGGATGCAGTTCAGAGGTCAGTGGAAGCTCTGGAGGACTGCTTTCTCTTCAATGCTGGTAAAGGCTCTGTATTCAACAAACAGGGCAAAAATGAGATGGAAGCAACAATAGTTGATGGGAATACAATGAACTCAGGATCTGTTGCCTGTGTGCAGAGTGTGAGGAACCCAATAAAAGCAGCCAGATGTGTCATGGAGAAAAGCTCACATTCACTCATTGTGGGGGACGGGGCTGAGGAGTTTTTCCGAGGTTTAGAGGAGAAGGAGAAACCTATGGGGCCAGAGTATTTCTACACTGATGTACGTCACAGAGAGTTGGCAGCAAAGCTCAGTGTTGGCAATACTTCGAAAAACAATCATCCTCAGACAGTTGGAGCTGTGGCTTTGGATCGTTGGTGTAGGTTGGCCGCAGCATCATCCACAGGTGGGTTAGTGGGGAAGTTGAAAGGGCGAGTTGGAGATACAGCAGTAGTAGGGGCAGGAATTTATGCTGATGACAAGCTAGCAGTTACCTGCTCTGGAGATGGAGACATATTTTTGAGGCAAACAGTTGCACAGAAGGTTGCCAGTCTATACCATCATAAAGGCTACAGCCTTAGACAGGCATGCAGAGAAGTGATCACTGAAAACCTGAAAGGGAGCTGTGCAGGAATAATTGCTGTCGACACTAAAGGTGATGCCATCATTGAAACCAATGCTGGTGTGATGTTTGTGGCCTCTATGATCAGTGGCATTTCACGAGTAGAAGTCCTCAGACCCATGAGGAGCTTCTCTGATGTGATCTGGGAGACGGATGAGCTGGTTGCTTACCTACATTCCACTCCCTGGATCCCAGGAGCAACCATTCTGACTAGAAAAACTCTTAGCGGACCAAGCAGCATCTTTCAGTTGGCTATACCTGATTTTGTATCTATGCTAGAGGGAGCAAGAGCTGTGTCAAAGCTGTTATGTGAGCAACTGGGAGTGCAACGCTGTGCCTTGGTTTTCAATCCAACACCAAACCAGCCAGCCCAAATCCGACTTCTGCCACTTCATGGCTTAGAACCCAATTGGCAACCGCATCTTGCTGAACAAGAAGAATTCAAAGCTTATGATCCTGGCTACTGCACTTCAAAAAGTGGCCCTCGTTGGAGTGATGAAGCACTGGACCAAGTTCAGGCAAAGATTAGGAACAAGTTGCCAACGCCAAATGCACCTTCTTGCTATGATTTCTTTGGAAGCCCTTCTGATGATGGCCTATTTTCTCGGATTGTACGTGGAGAGGAGCAACAGTGGAGAGTGTGGGAGGACAGTGAGCACGTTGCATTTCTCACACCATACCCAAACAGTCCAGGGTTAACTGTCCTGGTGCCACGAAAGCCACTACCCAGTGACATCTTCAAACTGGAGGAAGCTGATTACAATGCACTTATCTTAGCTACTTATAAAGTAGCCCGACTACTGGAAGAGGCAATGACAGCTCGAGGTGTGGCACTGATCTTCGAGGGTTTTGAGATTGATTACACTCATGCCAAACTGATCCCTCTGGTGCCTTCACCAGAGGGTACCAAGCCTGCTGAACTGCAAGCAGAACACTTCCAAAGCTACCCTGGATATGTGTCTTCTCTGGATGGCCCTGCTGCCCACTCTGAGGCCCTCAAAAATATCCACTCTAAGATCACCCAATGCAGGCCTCCTCGTTCATGGGAAGACCCTCAGACCCACTCCACACTTGCTATGAAGAGCCAGTGGTACCGCAACCTGTTTCAGATTCAAAACACTCTTTTTCACAGCACAGTGGAATATTTCCACAATAAATGCCAGTACTCCTATGCTCTGACCCCTCTGACCACTGACACCATCTCCTCCCCAATGGGTCTGGGATCTGACTCAGAGCCAGTTTTTGTTAACATGCTGGGCCAGGATGTCTACCTGGCTGACTCAATGCAGTTTGTACTAGAGTACTTCCTCCGCTTCCAGGAGAAACTTCCAGGGACCTACTACATATCCCCCAGCTTCCGAGGGGAAGATCCTGATGCCACACACTTGAATCAGTTCTACCATGTAGAGTGTGAACTGCAGGGTGACATGGACAATGCTATTCATATAGCAGAGGGATACATGGCTCATCTTACCAATTCTATGTTGAAGAAACACTCTGACATAATCCTCAACACTGCCGGGACCTTAACACATGTCACAGACATGCTGAGCAAGCTCAATGAGAAAACCCCTCTACCAAGAGTCACTCTAGACCAGGCCATTCCCATGATGCCCTCTGCTGACTGCCTAGAGTGGGTACAGGATGGCCAGCCCCAGTTTGGCAGAAAACTAACCCGCAAAGGAGAGCGAGTTTTGATAGAAAAGTATGGTGGTGCTGTTTGGTTGACTGAGATGGACCACCTGGGAGTTCCCTTCTACCAGGCCTATGTGGAAGGCACAGGGCGGTGCAAGGCTAAAGCCGCTGACCTTCTTCTGGGGCTGGGGGAGACTGTGGGTCTCGGTGAGCGCCATTCCACCCCTGAGATGGTACAGGAGGCCCTGAGGCACCATGCAGTGCCAGAGGAGTCCTACAAATGGTACATTAACATGCGCCAAGTAATACCACTCCTCACTAGTGGATGGGGCATGGGGACGGAGCGCTACTTGTGTTGGCTGCTTCAGCATGATGACATCAGAGACATTCATATCATACCCAGGATGAAGGCCAGGAAGTACATGCCCTGATCAGCAGTGCTGTAGGGATTGATGATGAAATGCTGGTGCATAATAGTGCCACAAGAAACTACAAACTATGTGGACTTTAACTGTGGAAATGGCCCAGTAATAGAAAAAAATTGAGGATTACCCAGCTTAGGGCCCTGTGTATCATCAACACTTTGCCCCCATTCTGTGTATTTGGCCAGAAGAAGCTTCCTATAATCCTTAGGTTTCCCAGAATCTAAAAAGTCTTCCTGTGATTCATCAACTGTGATTCCTATTAATAAAAGACAAATTGGAATACAAAATGAACTGTATTCACAAAAAGTCCCCAAATTAGGGAGATAATTATAATTAAAGCTATAATAAGATTGAAATAATTGTTCTGTAAATGATATCATATCACTGTAGTTAACATCTGAGGTCAAGAGGGGACATCAACAAGTGGCATTTTGAACTGAAAAACCATCTATTGTAGTTACAACAAAATGACTACATATGGACAGTGTAACTTGAGGTAAATGTTTATTCATTTCTGTGTCCATGAAATACTGAGTAAAATAAGTAATAGGTTACAATGAATGAGACAAATGTTGAAATGAGGAGGGCAAACTGAGGCCAACAGAATGAAGCACATTCCCTAAAATGATTCTCAATTCACAGTTTATCGTCTATGTTATCATTATTCATCATTCAAGAAAATTCTTGTATTGTCCGGCAGTACAATGTTATGGTTTGTCTTATTTTTATTATACTGTCTTTATATTTAAAGCTGTGGGTTTTTTTTTTTGTTTTGTTTTGTTTTTTGTTTTTTTGTTTTTGCTAAATTCCTATGGATACAGAATCATAGCTGTTTATGAAATATTAATGAATTTTCTTAGACTAAAGCTGACGCTCAAATATGAAATGAGTACCTATCACAGACATCTGAACTGTGGCGACACAGCTAAGAAAATATTTTGATATGCTTGATACTCTGAGAACTCACCCCAGTTGCCTTAAATATAATATATTTAACTCATTGTCCTGTAACATATTGTGCAAAAACTAGCAATAAGGTGGACCAAACCAGATGCAGTGCATGGTATAATGGAGCATCACATATAGTTTGGATGTTTTATAAACAAGTAATTACTCTGTCACCTGAAAATTTGCAAAGTTGTGCATATGTTTGGTTTTCACATATTGATTCCACTTCATCTGAGTGATATGTTTGCTTATATGTTGCTGTGTTAATCTCTTTTACTTTTGACATTACAACAACTATGGCATGAAGCCAATTTTGACAAGATGTCTGTATAAACCTCAAACTTTGTAAAATAGAATGTTTCTCTTTTATTACACAGATTAAACTGTTATTAAATAAAACCCTTTTTTGATCTTGAGATGCTTCTGAGTTTATATGGACAGGTTTTGAGACATCTGATTAAATGAACTCATTCTAATTGCTTTCTAAAAAAAAAAAAAAAAAAAAATTACTAAGATCACAGGAATATTGTAACATTTGCACTCCTTATCATTGGTTATTTGTAATTTTGGTAATGTAGGGCATAAAACTTATTCTAGTTGCACTCCCTGTAAGTTGATTAGGCTTAAAGCATCAGCTAAATATCTAAAATATAAAAAGGACAAAAATGTTTTATGTGACCTGTTTGAGTTTGAGAGGGATGACATACTTGTGCAGGATACCAACATGGCTGGCACATGGTTGACAGCCAGCAGTATTCATTTTTCATTCCAAACAAAGCCTAAACAGTGGTTTCACTGATTAGGAAGAGGGGGGAACTAATGGGTCAAATCACCTGATGTTGTGAATAGCTGGCACGGAAAAAGCTGCATGCTCTTGGCACTCGATGGCACATGGCCGGCTATCCATGATCTAATCATCTTATTCTTGCAGACTTGTGATTTCCATAATGGCCTCCGCCTTCCTAGAGCATCGCAAAAAATCACAAGGTTGCAGCTGTTCCAAGCATTCCTAATGATTAGCTACACAGGTTTTAATGTAGGCTATTCTATCTGTCTGAAAACAACACAGCCACAGTGTAACTGCCCCATTTGAGAAATTTACTTAGGTGCATGAAAGGAGAATGACCCAGTCTGTATTGCACAGTCTATTTGTTTTCACTTTCATAATTCTCAAACCAAGTGATGATGAGCTTTTCAAGAGAGACTCCTGTTTGACTCATGCATTTTGAGGCTGGAAAAATGTTCTTTATTGTTTATATGAAAAAAAAAAAATGTTTTAAGACACTTGAATTTACAGCAGTTATGTGTGATTTTATAAATGTTTGCAAAAATCATAAGCTTTGTAAAACTCTGCAAGGCTTTATGTGAGAGCCTAATTGGGTCGGGAGGGAGGGGGGTGCTCCAGGGTAGCTGACCTTTAACCAAGTTGGTGCGTTTACTTGCTTAGTAGCGATTGATTCACCTGCGAAAATGGCGACGCAAACCCGGGCACTGGTCACTGCAAAATGGCTTTCAAACTTGGTTAAAAGTAATCGCGTCGGTCCAGGACTGCGGATCCTGGACACATCCTGGTATCTGCCGATGATGAAACGAGATGGCAGGAAGGAATTTGCACAAAGCCATATTCCCGGAGCATCGTTTTTTGATATCGACGAGTGCTCTGACAGGGCTTCACAGTTTGACCACACGCTGCCCACTGAGCAGCTGTTCGCCGACTACGTGGGAAACCTGGGTATTGGAAATGACACCCATGTAGTTGTTTACGACGCCAGCGATTTCGGGGCATTTTCGTGCACAAGAGTTTGGTGGATGTTCCGTCTGTTTGGCCACCCTCAGGTCTCGGTGCTGGACGGGGGGTTCAAGAACTGGGTCCGAGAGGGCCATCCTGTCAGTGGGGCTTACAGCGAGCCTGAGCGGTCAAAGTTCACCGCCACCATGAACCGCTCCTGGGTCAAGTCATTTGAGGACATCACTGAAAATATTGCAAGTCAGCAGTTCCAGGTGGTGGATGTGAGGCCGTATGGTCGGTTCCGCGGAAGAGAACCGGAACCAAGAGAAAGTAAGTAAGAGAGTAAACATAAATGTTTCAGAAAAGTCTAATGTAAGAGTTTTGTTTACTGCGTTGGACTTTTTTTTTTTTTTTTTTTTTTTTTTTTAACACTTTCACAATTCTTATGGCCAAGTAAGAGGGATGAACCCTCGAAAGTCCAATTCGCCTATGTGTAATTACCACTAGTAGGTTGATATGATCGTTTTCCAAGCAGTTCGTTAACAGAAGCTCTTGTAAGACTTAAACGCATCGCTTGACTATGCCTGCTCTCGCAGCGTTATTTTTCCCCACCCGCATTCCGCATGTGATTGGCTCTTTGCGGAATGCGGGTGGGGAAATAAATTGTCAAAATATGGAATAATTTGCAAGGAAAGGTCTATTAACATCTCTCCCTCTCTCTCTCTCTCCCTCTCTCTCTCTCTCACACACACACACACACACACACACACACACACACACACACACACACATTCGTTCCCTCTTTTAAAAAGACAATAAATATAAGACATCTAGACTAGACAGTAGGAGTTGATATGCTGCTGCCGGTTGATAGAAATTAGACAAAATGTACAAAACGTTGTTGGGCTCCTCCTCTCATGAAGTATTACCATGAGTTAAATCCAGTTAAAAGGCATTACCCCGTATTTGATTATTTGATTTCCCCTCTTACATCTATTAGCCAGTGTCTCAACCTCATCCTCACTTAACCCCCTGTCATGTAGGTTTACTTGAAGGATAAATTCCCGCACACTGGCCAACTTCCAGAACAAAGAGTTTATTGCGACGTTTCGGTCATAGACCTTTTTCAAGCAAATGCTTTATGCTTGAAAAAGGTCTATGACCGAAACGTCGCAATAAACTCTTTGTTCTGGAAGTTTTTCAAGCAAATGCTTTATGCTTGAAAAAGGTCTATGACCGAAACGTCGCAATAAACTCTTTGTTCTGGAAGTTGGCCAGTGTGCGGGAATTTATCCTTCAGTTACTTTGGACTGGTTTGTCCTTTTCCGACGCACCTGCCCGAGGAGTAGATGTGCGAAGTTTTTTGCTTTTCATGTAGGTTTACTTAAAATTAATTGTTGACAACCATATCGCACCTTATATTCATTAAAAGCAATTTTGCAGTGATGTTATCCAGCTGCCAAACCAGGCATCAGATGATATCCGCTGAATCATATGCTTTCATACTGCTTTAAGCATGCTACAAATGTGCTGAAATAATTATTTCTCATGATCCTACAGGTGTTCAGCCGGGCCACATCCCTGGCTCCAAATGCATGCCTTTCTTCAAGTTCCTGGATGAAAATGGCATGATGCTCTCCGTAGAGGAGCTCAGGAAGTTCTTCCAGAAGTCACAAGTGGACCTGAACAGGCCCATCTGTGGGTCGTGTGGCTCTGGTGTGACTGCCTGTCACATGGTGCTGGCTGCTCATTTGTGCGGCTACCCCGGGGTAGCGGTGTATGATGGATCCTGGTATGAGTGGTACACCAAGGCCCCACCAGAGCATGTTGTCTCTGAGGCCAAAAGCAGGCCATGATGATCATGATCAGGAGGAACAGGATGTGACAAAGAATCATTTATAAGTCAGTATTAAACAGCCATGTGAAAAGACAAGTCTTTTGGAGCAATGGCATAACATTCAGATAAATGTGAAACATATTAGAGGTATGCCTGAATTATCATTTTTGTTGACATTTTTCTCCAATGATACTTCAACTGATTTCCATAATGCTTTTTTTAAATGGTAAAATCCATGTTTACACTTTGGATATAGGCAAAATGATGGAGGCAGTCGTGTGAAGCTGGCTCTTTGCTGTATGGAAATGAGTTATTAATGCTGTTGATTCCCTTGTAAACTGAATGCCAAAGAAATGAAAGTTGTTGCTCAGCGGTTGTCCACAAAAGGCCTTGTGTGGTCTTATGCCAGCTATGCATGTTCATTTCAGCTTCTGACTTTCTTAAACAGCGCCATACTATTGTATTTGTATTGCAGCAGTGTAATTACAAGAGCTTCCATTGATGCCAGTATCATTTAATACGATTTAATCTGCAGCCACACCAGGGACACACCTTTATTTGTTGTAAAAAATAATTATCATTGTCGCAATACCTTTACTATTGTTTCTAAATGTGGATCTGGAGTGACAATTTACAGTATGCCCGCCAATCAGCCAAGTCACCTCTGAAATCCTCCTATCTTCTTAGTCCTATACTGACTTCAGCAGTCACAAACTACCACCACAGCCCTTATAGGAACCTAGCATGTGCGACTGTATTCATAGAGCACCACCTGCTGGTGCTTTTTGGAACTGCAGAGTGAAGATGGGTGCCTCTGACTGGCTCGTCCAGCCTTTATCCACATTATGACCACGCTGAATGTGAACTTGACATTGTATACACGAAATGCACTAAAGGAGCTTTGTGTGTGCCTGAGAAATGAATGTAGTGTAGACATAATGTAAACATTTCAAGTCTATTTTTCCAACTTGAATTAACTATTAAAATAAATGGGGAAAAAACAGGTATTTGTTTATTTTTCTGTTCCATTCTATTCTATTCTATTTTGTTCTATTCTAGTGTCTAGGTTGAATTAATAGTCTGTTTCAGGTTAACCACGGGGGCGTGTAGGCGTGCAGATCCGTGTATTGGTCGGTAGTCCTATTACATAACACGGACCTTCATCGATTCACCACTAGCGAGCGAGTGTGACCCGACTCTCCCAGCAGCCGTGCACCGTCATGGCGGCTCACATCCGATCGGTGGTGTCAGGAAAGTGGCTGGCAGATGCCATCAAAAACAACCTCGTCGGTCCCCAGCTCCGCATTCTCGACACTTCCTGGTACCTGCCCAAGCTGAAGCGGGACGCCAAAGCGGAGTTTCTGCAGAAGCACATACCGGGCACGTCGTTTTTTGACATCGACGACTGCTCGGACAAAAACTCCGCGTTTGATCACATGCTGCCGTCGGCGGGTCACTTCGCGGAGTACGTCGGGGATCTGGGCATCGGGAACGACACGCACGTCGTCGTGTACGACACCAGTGACTTCGGGGGGTACAGCGCGCCCCGGGTGTGGTGGATGTTCCGGCTGTTTGGGCACAACCTGGTGTCGGTGCTGGACGGGGGACTGAAGAACTGGCTGGCCGACGGCTACCCGGTGTCATCCGAGTACAGCAAGCCGGAGCCGAGAGAGTTCAAGGCGAGCATCAACCAGTCATGGGTCAAGACCTTCGAGGATGTGCTGGAAAACATCAAGAGCAAGCAGGTCCAGGTGGTGGACGCCAGGTCTGCAGGCCGGTTCAGGGGCACTGAGCCCGAGCCCAGAGACGGTGAGTGTCCCGCACCCTGCCCCCTGGTGCGGGCTGCAGGAGGTTGGCCTGGGTGCAGAGGCACCATGGCAAGTTTTTATGAACCCTAGGAGGAAAAGCTGCTGCTGTGCTGTAGCTAACAGGGATCCAATTAAAACTAAACTTTTATTCATTTTCTTTGTTTTAACTTTCTGCCGCCCCTTTAAATTTATTTATTTTATTATCTTTGTTGTTTTTGATTTATTTATTTTGTGTCTGTGTATGTCTTTCCTATGTTCTCTGTTGATATGGCAAAGAAGCATGGCAACACCACCTGTTGTTATCCTGAAAATGATGCTTCATAAAAAAAAAAAACATTTGAAACAAACTAATAAAACTAAACTAAACCCACATGTTAGGGGGCGGGTGCCATTTTTTCCAAGGATGGCGACGTCCTTTGTCATTTTGGCTTATTGGTTAAAGTGAAGGCAGCAGCTGGTTATGGCTAACATTAAGGAAAGACTGTGGAGAATGGATGTGATTCTCTGCCTATATTAGAGATTCTCTGATCTAACTCATGTAGTTCCTACCCTCGCCATCCTAGAAAAAATATATTGTGGACCGGACAGCAGATCTGCCGGGTCCCTCCTGTCTTCTTCTTCCTCTTCTTCTTCTTTCTCCTCCTCCTCTTCCTCCTAAAACTGTCTTCTCATCCAAGAAAATAAACCCACCTTTGCACAGCTGTCTGGTCCAGTCCAAAATGACATAACCTGAAGTATGGACCCAGATTTCCCCAAGGTGGCGCTACAGTAAGAGTTAAAAGTTTAAAAAAAAAAACAATATATATATATATATATATATATATATATATATATATATATTAAGTTGCATAAAAATCAACCTCACATGCAACAGCTTCACAGCTAACTCCAAAATGTAACACCAAGTCAATAGAAACTTTAATTTACTGCAACCTAGGGCAAATTATGTCCACCACATCACAACTAGTTAAACTAAAAGTCTTACAAATTTTCTCCAAATGACACACCGTCCCCAACAGAATGATTAGAAGGATTTCCATTGAAGAAGTCCAAATTTATGACAGTATAGTGGAATGCCATTTCAGAATTCTATTTCAAAAACTGAACTGAATGTTGAATGGTGCTCCCATGCAGTGTGCTGTCCCCACAGTGAAACAGAGCCTCTTTAAACATCAGAAATTCACAAACATAATTATTGATCTCCCTGTCAATATTTCACAAAAACATAGGGTGTTTCTGCCACATTTTGTCCACATTTTTTCTTTTCTTTTTTTTTCTTTCTTTCTTTCTTTCTTTCTTTTTTTTTTTTTTTACATCAATTTGATTTCCATCCTGTTGTTGACTGACAAAGTGCTCGGTGTCCAGGTCAGCACTTTGTGTTCGGTTCCTGCCTATGGCACAGAGGGCTGCATGTCTTCCAGCTGACATTTGGGTTTCATTTTGCCCAAACAGATGAATGTGCTGTTACTGCTATTGCTTAAGCGCATAAGAATACAACTCCAAAGACATTTTGAATAAAAATTTTCCTCAAGAAGTACGCGATGCAAACCTCCTTGCTCCTCTTGTCGTCGTCTCCTTCTTCCACAACTTGTGTCCCTCCCCGTCCCATATCACATTTTAAATATGCTTCCAGAGTAGCCTATCAAAACAACAATACTAAACAGTAGCCTTAAGTAATTAATCCACAGGATTACCCACCAGTGTATCCTGATTACTTTCAGATTCGCCATATTTGGGATGTAAAGGTACAGATCAGAAAAAGTGATAATTTACTGAGTTCAAAATACTGTGCCACATTTGACCAGAGACCGTTGTCATCTGAATTTCTTGTCTGATTTGATTTTTTTATATATTTGCACAATACATCAGGTGAGAAAAATAGTTTAGCCCCATGAAACATAAGACAAAGATTTTAACAAGTATCTGTAATTAAAATACATTATCTTTTTAAGTAATGTAACCACATACAATTACATGTATTTGTTGTATTTACAATACATAATGGCATTACATTCTCATATATGAAATAGATGTATACTCATAATATATAATTTTAAGCATGTGGAAATTATACATTATGATTATACATCTATTTTAAATATACATATTCTATTTTATAGATATTTTGCATATATTTCTTTATATGTATCATCTATGCAAATGTTTAATAGTGAAAGGTGTTTAGATATTCTTAGATATATTTTACTATATTTTAGTTTTTATTACTCTTATACAAAGGTTTTTTTTTTTTTTTTTTTTTTCTTATATTCTCTGTATTGAGCCACTTTATTCATTTTGTTACGTGTGTGTAATTTTTCTAAAGATATATATTTCTCCTGCTGTTGGGAAATATATTTTCTATAGTCTATTATTGTTCCTGGGCAATGTTTGGACATCCTGCAGCTGTAACACAAGAATTTCCTAATCTGGTATCAATAAAGTACATCTATCTACAGTATCTATCTATCTATCTATCTATCTATCTGTCTGTAAATCCATTTTGGGTATGCTCTTCTCTCTGTGTCCTCTCCCTCACAGACACACTGCCTGGTCATTTCCCTGGTGCCATCAGCATGCCATTCACGTCCTTCATGGACGCCTCGGGAAAGGAGCTGGGACTGGAAGACCTGTCCAGGCTGTTCCAGGAAGCAGGCGTGGACCTGGAGCGGCCGCTCTGGGCCACCTGCGGCTCCGGTGTCACGGCGTGCCACGTCGTCCTGGCTGCTCATCTGCTAGGACACCCCGGGGTGTGTGTGTACGACGGCTCCTGGTCAGAATGGTTCAAAAGAGCCTCTCCTGATCTCATCATCTCAGAGGGCAAAGGGAAGCAGGCGTGAATGGGACAGGGGAGGCAGACTGCTGCAGACAGGCGTGTCCTGTTAGTAATGTGTGTGTTACTGATCAGTGGAGAGGGAGTGATTATAACATAGCTTGAGCGCACTTTACAAAGTGCATATAATCTGACAGTTAATGGAAAGATCAGTGTTTTACACCGAAGATGATGATGATGGTTGTGTGCAGAAGCAGTGAGCTTGGGATCAAACTTAATTACAAAGTTTTAAGTTTTTACTCGCCATAGCACATACAACTTTAAAGAAATACTTCACTACACTATGCAAATGATTTAATTCTTCCCTTAAGAGGAAACTATATAGGTTGCAAGGGTTACATATCTTAAAATGCCTTTACAGTTTTGCACAGAACTACTTTTGTGATATAACTCAACTGGTCCTTCTTGTATGTTTAAAATGCGGTTGCATATTATTGTCAACATATGGAATTATCTGTCGAGAGAGATCAATTGTGAGGATGTGAAATCTAAATCTTGAAAAAGTGCACTTTTTGATGAGAATGTTGTTCCTTTTGTTTAAAATGTCACAATAAAGAGTCTGTCTTTAAAGTTCAATTTTAGTGTCCAGAATTCCCTCAATACATGCTGCTTTTAATTGGATAAAATTTTATAGATAGGATAATTAAGAGTGACCTACAACTGCCACCACTACTTTCAGGTCATGGGATTAGGGGAATATTGCTTCTCTTTTGCCAGCATGTGTTTTAACCTTGAACCACTTCTGCACGTAAAGTTAACAAAATCAAGAGTGTATTAAGAATGTGCCTCATTTAGAAAAACAGGCTTTAAGACAAATAGCCGCGTTACCACGGCTGCCGGTGACCATTACCATTACATTCGGTAACGTCCCTTTACGTCTCAAGCGGACGGCAGAGAATTTCGGGTGCTGACGCAGAGCAAATCAAAACCAGTTCAATCCGGTTCCTGCGCTCGATTTGGGGTGTCTGGCAACATGCCCGATTTCCGAAACGAAATCGCCTTTCTGTTTCGGCATTTGTAACCTCACCACGGTGCTATGTAAAAGTGGTATCTATGTAACTGATGTTCGACACGTAATGAGTGAAAATAGTAAAAATGTGGCTAACGAGCGGTCCCATTTTGAGAGTGGCGTAAAGGGCTACAATCCAAACTTGACACCAGATATCTCTGCTTCCAGCCCGTGCTATCATCCCATTTTTGTAGCGTTGTAATGTTAACTAGTAGTCTTAACAACCGCTACAGGTGAGGGCTGGTATTTTGTTCCAATCATGGTACAAAAGATAAATAAAGAGACTGCAACACTCCGAAGAACCTAAGTGCCACAACAAAGATGGCCGACAACTGGCGATGCCCAAAAAAAGTTGCCCGACAATTTGCCCGAAGGTCCTCGCGAAATAAACAAATTGGGGTCCTTTCTTGCGTTATGCTAGCAATCGAAGTGGTGTCCGCGACTCGCATTGTTTTGCACAAATGTGGTAAATTGTCAAACAGATACACGCTATTTCGTCGAATTGACTTCTAAAGCAATGTTGGTAAAGTAGCCGTTTGAATTGCTTGGCTAATCACGTTCTAACTGTCCCGGCAGGTTTGTTTTTGAACATCAAAAAGGGTGTGTGTGTTTTTTTTTTGTTTTTTTTTCGGTTGGTTCGCGATCAACACAGCTAGCGTACCGTTAGCGAAACAAACAAGCTAACGTCAAACCACCGCGTTCACAGCCCACTCCACCGCTCTGTGTAGTCCATTTTCTAGCTGTCAGTGTTAACCAAATTCAATAGGAGGTAAGTTAATGAATGGCTGAACTCTTTATATTTTGGCAGTGTTCTCCAATCTTCCACATAAACATTTTCAATGCGGTTCTGGTAGATTAGCATAGGCTCTGATATCTGTTGTCCTAATCAACACATTAACTCACTGCCATTGATGTTGCTCACACAGTTTGCCTCTAATTAAGATAACACTTTAGGGATTAACAGTAGTGCTATTATGAGATGTAAGTCTACTGGTTATATTGAACGGCTGCATGTTTTGGTCTTATGTTGTTTTGTCCACAGGGAGGCGTTAATGAGCAGCAATGTCTGGCATCGCTCTTAGCAGACTGTCCCAGGAACGCAAAGCCTGGAGGAAAGACCACCCTTTTGTAAGAGGCAACTCTGTTATTTTACATTGACTTATCATTTATATGCAACAAAACTGTGAGCCCATAGTCATATTGTATAGTGGGGGAGAGTTAGAGGTTTGCTCAGTGTTCCCAAGATCAAATCCAAACAAGGTGAAGCTGCTTTTAGCACACCTGTTCACCTGAGGACTGTTGCAACTCTTAGCTCATTTAAATCAGGGGCTTAAAACATTGTTTGCTGCAGCTTACCAATAAAACACATCTACTTCCGCCTTCTAATCATACAGCAGTCTTTTGCTTGTTTTGTTTCTGCTTTTATCGTTTTGAAACTCTTGCCTTGTTTTTTTTCTTTTATGGTTTTTCAATTTTCTTCTTTTATTGATTTGTCTTAGTGTATTTCTGTGCCTCTGTAAAGCATTTTGAATTGCTTTGTGTATGAGTGGTGCTGTACAAATAAACTTGCCTCACCTTGTAGATTGTGTTCTGACATTTAGTTCACCATGATTCAGGTCATCAGGTGATGTTTTCCTGTTTGTTGTCAACCACACAGGGATTTGTCGCCGTACCCACTAAGAATCCTGATGGCACCATGAATCTGATGAACTGGGAGTGTGCCATCCCTGGGAAGAAAGGAGTAAGCCATTTTATGACAGTGTTATACATAGTTGTGCGTACATCTTAATCATCATCGCTGTCCAGAGAAAATGTTTTGTCTCTATTTTGATGATTTTCATGTTCTGTCTTAATTAATGTATTTACATGCTCCTCTGTGCATTCAGAAAGTTCTACAACACTTGGAGATACAGAACTTGAACAAAACTAATTACATACAGTACCAGTCAAAAGTTTGGACACACCATCTCATTCAGTGCTTTTCATTATTTTTATTTTCTACATTGTACTGTATATTAATACTGAAGACAGCAGAACTATGAAAAAAATATATATATTGAATTATGTAGTAAACAAAGAAGTGTTGAACAAGCCAGAATTTGTTTTTAATAATAAAAGTAAAGAAAAACCATTGAATGAGAAGGTATGTCCAAACTGTTACCTGGTACTGTATATTATATATGGCGATGCAAGTTTTGGTCGGACAGCAGCAACATGCATCTCACCAGCCAAGTCTTTTTCAAGCCCTTAGACATCGTCCAAACCCAACTTTATTACTTCATAGTGAGATTGTATGTAATTGTGCATATTAAACAGGTTAGGTGTTTGTTAGTTCTTTTACATTTGTGTCAAAGTATTGGTGACACCTACACCATATGCCACATTTACAAAGACACAAGAAGCTTATAAGGTGCAACAGTAAATAAACCAGTGCCATGACCATATGCAGTCACTTAGATGCAGACCATAGTTGCAAGTGACAGTGATTTTGCCAACTCCAGATTCAGATGAAGAAAAGAGAAAACATCAAAAATACAGTGCTCACAGGACAAATTTGAACATAGGCCATTTTCAGCATGAAGCACATTTTCTCTTTTGACCTTGAGCTCAAAACGGTGGACATATAGATAGAAATATCTAAAGTGCAGAGTATCAAGGACACTTAAGTGTTTATTTGTTATCTAACCAAAACATCTCAGGATGCTAGGAAAACAGAACATTTGTGTCAGTGAGAGAACAGCAAAAGACATTAAAATGGATTGCAAGTTCAACTTTTCTCCCTGGAATTCCAGATTGAAGTATGTCCATTCACATTCACCCTGTATGACTTTTGTTGACTTCACTCATTTCCCTCATTATCCTTGTGAATTTTGTCAATGTTTTTACTAAAGCAATAATTATGCTTGTTCATTCTTCAGACCTTGTGGGAGGGAGGCCTCTATAAACTCAGAATGCTGTTCAAAGATGACTACCCTTCCTCACCACCCAAATGTGAGTACCCCTGAACAGTTGGTGCACCATATTCTAGTTTTGAAGGGCAGAAATGTATGTGTCGGTTGAGTATTAAAGAGGAAAAGTTCAGGGTAGTAAGCTTTGAAATCAAAAGCAGTGGACCAGGTTCAAGCAATCAACCACTTAGCAGGTGTAATTGAATCTCTAGCTAAAGATCAGTCATTTTAATGTAACTTCTGACAGAGTATTAAATTTTCTGATAGCAGAAACCCCAGAGCTGGAGTTAGGATCTTCAAATGATTTATTGAATAAAGACAGTAGAAAGTGATCATTGATGTGTACAGTATGTGAGGGGAAATTGCAGTGTATGTCATGGACAGGTTGACAAAATGACCCTTTACCCTTTTACTGACCAGATGCTCTTATGTTTTAGAGCAATTGAATGATAAACCTCAGGTAATGATGGTTTTCTAAAATGGCTATATTGTTGTCCTGGAATTGAAATCTTGAATTTTACCCTCCTAGTGTTGCTTCACATTTTGAAGTCCTGACTTTGTCTTTGCCCCATATCGATTTCCACTCAGGCAAGTTTGAGCCACCCATATTCCACCCCAATGTGTACCCGTCAGGAACCGTGTGTCTGTCCATCCTGGAGGAGGACAAAGACTGGAGGCCTGCCATCACCATTAAACAGGTCTGAACTCAATACTCTCTTTCTCACTTGTGGACTGAATCTGATGGGAGCAGCTATCAAAGCAATCTGATTATACAGAGGTGAACTTGAAGTACAACACCACAAATCATCCAGTGACATACACCTGCCTTTTTAACCCCAGAAAAAAAGAGAATTGTTGATTTTTGTGCCCAAAATATTGGCATCTCAAGATATGCATTGAATTACCTTGTGTGTTTTCAGATCCTGTTGGGCATCCAGGAGCTGCTGAATGAGCCCAACATTCAAGACCCAGCACAAGCAGAGGCATACACAATTTACTGGTCAGTACTGCAAGGCTAGGTTCATGCTGTTCAGGCTGGATGGCTTAGAAAAATAGTCAGCAATGTAAACAAAAAAAAAGGTTTTGTTTCTTGTTTTATTTCAGCTATAGAGCTGGAACATTGACGACCACTTTCATGGTGGCTAGGTTAACTAAATTCCCCATTCATTTTCTCCCACAGAGTTTTTGGAAAAATCAGTACATTTCAATAAAGTTCCAGCTTGAATGGTGCCAGTCACCTACAAGATGGATCATGACATTATTTAAATTGAATCTGAACAAAAAAGTATTTGAATAACATCATAAACCGGCAAGGTACAAGACTGTGTACATATGGTCTTTTTAGAAAGAAAAAACTCTCACCTCTGCTGATGCTCTTCACCGTACACCTAAAAAAACATCAAATTTCTCACTCAAAATCACACCAGCAATGACACACTAACAACCTCTCTGTGTATAGAGTGTCAGACACATTCAATGCCATTCCTATCACCATGGTAACAGCTTTTTGATTGCTCGCACGTGTTTGAAGAATTGCAGGTAATCTAGTACCTCTGTATTAGTGTCGGTAATAAAGTTGATCTCTTAAAAACGAAGTTGAAATTATATTTATATGCATGCACCATAATAGGAGTTACTTTTTAATGTAGCCACATATCTTAGACTCATCACCCACATTCAGTTCCAGATGTCATAGAAGAAACTCCTGATATGTCAGGTCAGATCAGAGCAGATGGTCAAGGTAATAAATCACTTTGAATTGGAAGCCAACAGTTGTGTTCTGCAAAGCTGCTCCAGAAAGCCAGCATCAGGCTCAAATCTGTACTTTTTGAAAGTTCATCATTACAATGACCTTGTTTTGTGGCTGTGTCACATGACCATAAGAAATACTCTACTTAAGAAGCAAGCAGGGTGTGAGGTTCCGTCAGGTTCCAGAGAAAGCTGAAGATATCGAGCATCAAAGTTCTCTCAGCTGATCTAACAAAACATCAAAATTTTTAAATGTTTTTTTTACATATTGAGTCAAATTCAAAAACCTGGTTTGAGTGACGTGTAAAAAGAGACTTGTTTGTAAAGCAGCTTCTTACAGTCTGAAGAAGTCCTCTTTGACCAACTGTCAGAGGGAACTTTTGTGATAATTTTTGGGTCATGTAGTGTCAGGTCAGCACTCCCTTTCCAAGATAAGTCAGAGATACAGACCCTGTTGTCGACTGAAGAGAAGCCATAACACAGGAGGAAAAGGAAGTGTTTCGATTGTTTGAGTACTTATTGTGCAACATGTACTTCATACACTGATAAAATTTCTTTTTCCCAGTGTGTCATTCTGTACTAAAAATAGAAACGGCAATAGTCTGAATTTTTTTTTTTTTTACTTGTATGTTTCAGTCAGAACAGGATGGACTATGAGAAGCGGGTGAGGGCGCAGGCCAAGAAGTTTGCCCCCACATAGAGCGGAGAGCTTGCCTTTCTCCCGCCCGAGCAGCCTGAACTGATATGGGTAATGAACAGGAGGCGGGCAGCACCTGAAGGACCACTCCAATAAGAATCCGATTTTCATTGTGTTATTTTACTATCACACAGGAGCTGAGTGAACAATAAATGCCTGTTGAGGTCATATTGGTAACTTGTGTTCAAGAATTGCATGTTTATGCATTGTTAATGCGTAAGTTATGCTTCTAGAACTCCGCTGTCAACATGACTTGCTATTGATCACTCATAATCCATATCTCTTGTTTTGCTATGAGTCACTCATGCCTCCATTAATATGTCATGCTTTTGTCTTGACAGAGCCATGGAAATTAGACTTCATTTCATTCTTTATTTGTGTAGTGAAAGTCAGTTGTCACACAAGACGACCCTTTGACTTTTCCAGCCCCTTACCATATAGTGCTCTGAAAAGTCATTTGCGTTTTGTCATCTTAGAGTATCTCAGAGGGTTTTGGCAGGTCTGATGCAATGTGGTTAAAAGCAGTATCAGTATGCCAGCTCTTTTTTTTTTTTTTTTTTTTTTTTTTTTTTTTTTTTTGAGTTATCAGTCCTATCTATCAAGACTGGATTGTCAGGACTGAAATGCCATCTCTCCAGTAAAGTGATACAGTTTCTTTCATTGCAGTCTGCACAGTGAAAATCCAATTCTGTGTTTTCATTTCTGTATTTAGAAAAAAAGAGCATTGGTCTGCCCCATACAGGTGAACAGAAAAGGCTTTACCTTGCAGTTTTAATCAAATCACCAAGCTCCAAAAGTATTCAAGATAGCGCTTCATAAGTAATGAGATTTATAGGGACATAGTGCGACTTCCAATCCCAAGCACCTCCTTCTTGTGTGCCCTCATTTCCTCTTTCCTTCCCGATCTTACACCCATCACACCCTGCTTTCTCTAAAAGCATCTTAACTCTGAAGAATACTGTCGTTCCACTGAAGTTACCACAACTAAAAGACAATCCTGGCCCTAAGATATTTTTTCTAAACCCAACCGTGATTAGTTTTCTGGGTTGTAGTCAGCTCTGAAGGATCTGAGGATGCTCCATACTGCTGTGATCTTTGAGAAGGGAACTCTTCTCAAATAGAAAGCTCCAGCAGTGCATTTGGGTCAGGGCTCTGTTGCCCCCAGCCATGCATCGATCATTTTTCACCACAGTGGAACTACGTTTATCTTTGTGCTAAGAATCTTTGAGAATCCAGCTGAGAGTGATCGGTGAATATTTTGTCAGTCTGCTATGAACCTAATGCACAACCCATACCAGTATACAGTCTGCTTCCAGACATGCTAGTACGATTTTAACTGAGAGGCAATTACATATTAAAAATGACAAGAACCCTCGATTTATCTTTATTTTGTTTCTATTTTAGTTTTGTGGAAAATTTAGAGGTGATGTACTGTACATAAAATACAATCTCCCTCATTCACACATTCATACGACGCTTACAAGATTAAATATAGAAAATCTGAAAGCTCTTAAATCTATGTTATTCCACTTGGTAATGAACCTGAGCTGAAGGATCCTCATTGGAATGGCCTCTCAACCAGCAAGGAAGACAGATGAAAGTGCACTTGAGAATGACGGAGGGCCTGTGAGTTTTTTTTTTTTTTTTTTTTTTCTTGCCTCTGAAGACATGAGTGCATGTACATAATATAAATACTGAAAATTGTGGAAGTTATGTTTTATATTGTTTTAGCCAGTTGACATTTGTGTGTGGTATTAAAACAAAGGACACAATAAATGTTATAAAATTGTGAAATAAAGTTGAACAAAAGAGCCAAAGCTGTTTTGTCTTGTGTGAATTAGTCTTCAGTTTGGCTGATGAGATTTTGTTTTTTCAAAGTGACATGTTGAGTTGCAGTAGGTTAGTGTGATTCCCTGTGTTTTCAGTCACATTTCAAAATCATCACAGCTAAACAACTTAAATCAGACTGCAGGAAATGGGAAGACACACCACTTCATGCTTCCTGATGTTAAGGATCAAACCCCTCAGGTTCAGGCCAAGACTAGAGAATTCATGTAGTTTATTAATTATTGTAACACTTTTAAATGTCTGTTGAATCTGATGTTTTGATGTCAAGCATTCACAAAAACATACACAATGGAGTGAAGGGCTCTATATTTGGGTTATGATGAGGCAAAACTCGAGGCATTTCTAAGTTGCATCCTTTTGAGAAGTTAGTGGTGTTCATTCTTTACCACATCACAACAAGGTGGGGCGCCCTCCCCTTTCAAACTGCATAGTCTCCCTTTAATGCCAGAAATGAGAAAAGACGGAGAAAAAAAAATCGGGCCATATGATAGAAAGAGACAACTGAGAAATCAATAACAAGACAACTGAGACATCAATAACAATACAAATGAAACCATAAAACATGAGGAGGCATTAGACTTACTCATAAACAGTATTATGTGTAATATCTGAATAGGAGAGGTTTTTCAATCAGATACATCAGGTGTGCCAGTTAATTTCTATAAAAAACACATTTGAAAACTCGGTGTTAAAATTGCTTTTCGTTTTTATACATTAATAAAAAAAATATGATTAATGTTGTTTTCGTTGCTGTGTTACCTAATGGTTGATTTTTTTTAAATCAAGTCAAAACCTGCTATTTTCGGAGTTTGAAGTCCGATTTTTTATATTATTTATTTATTTATTTATTTATTTGCGAAATAGTCCCGGTTTGCATAAACGTGAGCAGAGAGAGGGATTTCAGCCAAAATAATCCCATAATCCGGAAAACCTTGAAATCAGTCACGTTTTCCTTTTTTTTTTTTTTTTTTTGTGCTTCACACAGCCCTATAAACAATAAAGCAGCATACCAGTCTTACTATTGTTTATTTACTTTCAAATATGAGGTCAGCTCAGTGTGACGTCACTGTCCAGGCAGCGCGTGGACCTCCAGTCCAGGGAACGCTGCAGGAGTCGGTCAGAAATCCTAGTCGGCCTGGAGGTTGCCTGACTTCAGACAAAATCAAAATCAGACGAAACTAAACTATTACAGGTAAAATCATCTCTGCGCAGGAGACAGGCTTGGCTTGGCAGTTTGACTTTTTGCAGAGGGAACTTTGTCGGTGTGTGTGTGTTCATCTGCTAAAATATCAGAATCTTAATGTCCATGCAGAGGGCCAGGCTGATTTAGCCTCACTGGATGTAGTGGGGTTGCTTTGTGATTGTGATAATGATATATTTTGATGTATCGAGGCTGCTTTGTGGTGGTGATGGGAGTGTCCAAAAGTAAACCACTGAGTGTATGCAAGGTGCATTTTTTTCATATTAAAGCATGCCCAAATGTACATTTTCAATATGTTTTTTTTTTTTTTTTTTTTTTGCTGTTGTTAACAGAAACCTGTTGTGATAACATGGCCTTTGGTGGTGCATAACATGAGTTAGAATTGTCACACCTTTTTATTCTGCCTCGCCTCTCTTGCGGTTAGGCCACACGATGACCTCGCTTAGCCAGAAAGAGACAACAGCAAAAACACAGGTAAATACCCCCTCGGTATTTTGGATTACTTTGTTTTGTACAGCTGGCCAATTTTGTGTGAACACAATATATTACTGTTAGGTAGCGCTGATCCTCCTGACAACTGGACCTCATGGTGCATCTGTTACCCTAAATATGTGTGTTGTAGGTCGGGGCGGTGGAAAGTCCCCAGGTGCCACCCCTCTTACTGCCTCACTATGATGATCCCGAGTCAGCCATCTCATCTCCTCACTCCAGTTACCACAGCATGAGCCACTGCCTCCGCACCAATGTCTTTCCAGGTCCAGACACCAGGATCAAAGCTCTTAAAAGTCTTCATTTCTAGTTGGTGATGGAACAGAGTAACTGAGGGATTTGGATAGAAATACATACGATACTCAGCTTTTGCATGGACACTGCATCACCTATCACCTCAAGGGTCTGTGGCAAGGCTTCCCACATGTTTAAGTCACATAAGGGGTCTTCTAGATCTGATGTTTACTGTAAGACCACATGCAAAAACAGTCAATTCCTCATGCTGCTGGATAGTGATGGATGTGTACAGTAAAGGCAGGATTTCGGCCGTACAAAGTGTCTTGGGTGCGGTCAAGATGCTGTTGAAATTTTGCAGGCGGTGGCCAAGGGGACACTTACAAATGGGAGGGTACAGTCCAGGAATCCTCTGTAGTGAAATTGAACCCACTTGTCCCGCTGAATTATTTAGTCGTGAGTCAGTGTTGCCATGTGTACTGCTACATGGTGAACACTGTACTGCACTGTGCCATCCAACTCATCCTGCTTGCTTACTCTCACTTAGTGGACTTGCTTATGGGACAGCAGTGAAAAAAGAGGGACATTGATAATGCTGGAAGGTACCGGACCTAGAGGTTTGAAAATGGAGAGAGACTCAATTCAGAATCTACATTGGCTTGTTTGTTCCCAGTCAAACCACTGGACAGCAAAAACATGGATTCCTCTTTAATTGACTCAAGCACCTACCATTACCCTGTTGTTTTATTGTGGAAACAGGAATTAGAATTTCTCCTTTCTGTCCCTTATTCACGCATCCCCTTACAGGGCTGTAGCCAGGATTTTAGAGATACTGAGGTCCTGAGTCCCAGCAGCTGAATCCTCCCTGGTAGTGTCACTGTGTGCTCAGCCTGAATGTTAAACGAGTTTTTCACGTGGCACAACTTGTGAATAACGCAAATAAGTGAAATCCACGTCATTTGCGTATTCATGTTAGTTGAAATCCTTCAATTCAAGTGGAAAAATTCACAGCAGATTCAAGTTTGATTTGATTCCGAGTCGACCGAGACCAGGCGAAAATTCACTTTCTGTTTGGTCTGAACACGCCGTCAGGACTTCCAGCTTTCTTCAGTTGGCGTCAGCATTCTGTTATTCAAATTTGCAATAAAATAAAAAGAACAGGAATTTGTCACTATTAATCATTTAATTACAGTGAGGTATGAAACATTTTGGTAGTAATCACTGGACACACAACTATCCAATTGCGCCTCAGTTCCATTTCCTGTCTGTGAAGATTGAAGGAAAGCAAAGGGAATTAGGAACTCTTTGTCATTTTAGAGACATGAGCAACACGATGACCTAGAAGAGTCTTGCTTCTCTCTTATAGCCCACATGCAAACATTTTTATTTTGGACATAGCTTATATGCCCCGATGCGATCCTTTAGCACCACAACCCTCAAGTAACAGCCACTTTTAGAATAGGCAATAACAGACAGTGTGACTGCAGCAATGTAGGTTAATTGTTTATTGTAACTTTACTATAATTAGCTTATTTCTCACTGTGGATATTTCTGCTCCATCTTTCATCTCCAGGTCCTCCTTTCACGTGGAAATCCCACGTCAGTGAGTTCTACATCAGACACCCTCTGCCTGCCAAGCCTACAGACCCCGACCGCTGGTACGGCCGCAAGACTAATGAAATGGGTAGGTCCCGAGTCTTTCCTCCTGTTTCTCTTTCTGTTTGGTCTCTTATGTCCTTGATCTTGTTGTTTCATTGTTCACTTCATGAGTTGTTATGGCATGTTTGCAGTCCAGTGGACAGAGAGAAACTTTGTGAACCAGAGGCTTAACAAGATGCTGAAGGAAATGGAAGACAAGGGCACAGCGAAATAAGGTCCTGCATGCTTCCTACCTCTGTACCGCTCATGCCGGAACTTCATGATTCACACCTTTGATGGCTTTGGACATGCAAATAAAATGCGATGTGCATCTTCCTTTCATGCTGTGTTTAGTTGTGCGTGTTTGTTCTCACCCGCTGTGAACCCTTTGAGACTGTGACACCGATGTATCCTGCCTAGTAGTTGGAGTATCTGCACGTCTTCAAGTTTTAAAAGCAGGTGCAAACGGAGGTAGAATGTGTTGAAAGAAACACCTGTGTTTGTCCTTAGAATGGGAAAGGATATTCATGACTGTGCAGTCCATGTAAATCAGTTTTCAAACTCACATCCATCACATCCACTCATTGGTGCTCATGTATATGCATATGCACATATGTACATACATGCACATATATGCACATGTATGTGTGCATGTCAACATGTCTGAAGACATCTCAAGACATAAAACCTGCATGTCCTGGGACGCTCTAATGCGTCATAGAAATCCAAGACATCTGCAGACATCCTAAGACAAGGCTGGCCTTTTAAAGTGACCTTGAGACATCTCAAGACATGCACCTGGAGCTGAGGTTTGCAAAGTGTTTGAAACCTTTTGCAAATCTTTATTACACTCTACTCCTCCTGGGAAAAGTTCTCCAAATGCCTCTATGTTACACTTCATAATGAAAATAATAAACTATAGATAGATTTTTTTTTTTTTTTTTTTTTTTTAGAATTCACTAAAATATAGCTGCAAACACAAGAGTCAGTTAAAAAGTGAAACTCACAGAAATGCCTAGTCAAACAAAAACAGAGCAAGCTGGCGGCAGGTGAGGGGATGTTTTTCTGTCTCTGTGATGTCCTGAGCTGTGTGAAGCCAGCAGAGTCAAGCCAGACAACAGCAACACTGAAACCACAAAACTTGCTTTTTTTGTCACAACGCGACTGTCTCCCTTGTTAAGTGAGACGTATAATAGTTGCTACCTACAGCAGTAGTCTCATCTGTTCTTTACTGCAGTACTTACATATCAAAGCATAACGTTGCTCTAATATGAAGCACAGTTAAAAGGAACAGTTATCAGGAACAGTCATCATTTAGGTATTGTGAAATTTGTGTTAAATTCTTGAATGTTAAACTGCCAGTAGTAGAGTTGTGTTTTTTTTTTTTTTTTTTTTTTTTTTTTTTTCCTTTTTTTAAATCTCACTGGGCTGTTGGTGGTCAAATGATAGTCAGCCTCGGCTTCTTGCAATATGAGTGTACCGTCACTTGTTATTGTTCTCACCTCCTCCCCGCTTGCACCCTAAACCCCCCGCAACCCTCCCCCTCCAGCGTCTTTGTGGTCTGCAGATGGAGAGTGTTTTCATGTTGCTCGAGCACAAACACCACAGTGATGGCCCTAAACCAACTTCCCCGCACCAGGCACGGCGAACTCTGACCTTTTGTCTAGTGCTGCATTGCACAGTACACCCCCCCTCCCCAAACACACACACACACACACCTCCTCACACCCTCCTAATGTCCCGTTACCACTGCTGATGCTGACAACTTAGTAGCTACAGGAACTTGGGCGGGGTGGTGGCGATGGTGGTGGGGGATGAGGGGGGCATTCACCTATACCACACTATGCGGGCCTGCATGCAGTGTGTAAGAGTGTTACACAACGCCCCTCCATTGAACTGAAAGATCAAGATATGCACACCAGATAAACGCGCACACCACCTGGGATGAAACGCTCCTTTTCTTTTCTCTTCTTTTCCGTCCTTGCCTTGCTTATTGCATGTTTGTGAGCTCTGCCCGACGTAGCTCCGTTGTTGCATTACCGGCATCCGTTTACACTGATTTTATGTACGTAATGGGTGAAATCACCTGATATTAAATATTAACCCACCTATTACCTTTGGGATCATTCAATGTTAAACGTCCCTAAATGCATGACAAACGTTTCTTTTGCTTCATAATTAATGACTTTTTGTGATTTAATGGGCACAAGTGGGTAAACATAAAATGTGGTCAGGGTTAGTGATGTGTTTTCAGTGTCCTGTACACATTTTGTGCACATTCGTGTTTCTTTGAGGTCTATTTGACCCCAGTTTTTTTTTTTTTTTTAGCTGTGTAAAACATAAGAAATATCAATATTTTACACACATTTATATCAGTTGTCTGTGTGACTGAGGAACTCTAACATGCCATTTATAATGATCAAAAAACTTCCCTTTGCTTTAGGGCCCAAACCAAACATACACACACCTGTAGTAGTGCCAGAACCAGTATATGTGTATTCATATGATATTTACAGAGGGAAACATATTTCCCATGAGGAACTGTGATGTATAAGAGAGGGTGAGTGTAGAGATTGGTACATACCTGACATATAAACTTGGGTAACAATTTTTATTGCAGGCCTAATCATTTTCTGGATGGTTTAACTTACTGGTGTCAGTTTGACCCAAATGGTAAAAAAAAAAAAAAAAAAAAAAAAAATGTTAGAAAATTTGAATTTAACAGGAGGGTTAGTTTTGCCTGAAGTTGGAATAAAAACATGGAAACTGCAAACATGAGACACTCCAAGGCACATGGTTGCCTGTCGCTACTCAGCGCATGTCCGCTGTCTCGCCCTGTCACGTCTCAGAGCAGAAAGCACACCCAAGACCCTCAAAGCACTTGTGGATTTTCATTTCAGTACAGAGGCCGCGCTGCAGCGAGGAAAGCATCATGGCAGCAAACTGCACGTTGAAACTGCTGCATGTCCCGACTGATGGTTCAGTGTCTCGCGCTCAACACGAAAAAGGCAGACTGACTGACGCTGCTGATGGATGAACAAGCAAGCTCAGAAACCCGCAGGCAGAGGAAATCACATCAGGCCTGTGGCTACAGACATGAGATGTTCAGTGACCTTTTGCATGAAGTGTAGTTTCTGAGTCGTGCCTTTCAACTGTCAAGCCTCTTTCGCTTTACAAGCAGTTGAATCAATTTCTAAATATGTCCGCAGTGGTTGTGGCTCTAACAGGAGCGGTTTCATTGCTGTCAACACCGTGTTTTTTTTTTTTTTTTGCATATGAGGTGTTCTTTTTTTTAACATCACCCCAAAAGTTCTAAATGTGGAAGGTTTAGTCTCTTCAATCTACTGTTTTTATCTCCATTTCATTGATATAAACCACTTCAGAGGACAACGTGCAGGTTTCTCTTTGTACTACCCACTTAAGTTGTGATTGAAACAGGATGTGGTGTACTCTGTATTTCTATTCTGCACAATTATTTTGTGCTTTAAAATATGATGGGGCCCAGGTAGCTGTTGGGTTTTTTTGGTGTTCAGTTCTCTAGAGGAGTGGAGGAGCGTAACCACCCTTCTCACCATACACGCTCTCTCTCTCTCTCTCTCTTTCTCTCTCTCTTTCGCTCTCTCTCTCTCTATCACTCAGTGCTCTGTGCGCTTCCTGTTCACGTCAGCTTCAAAGACAGGCTGCGGTTAAGAGTGGAAAATGTCATGGGGCACTTCAATCGAAAGGGCGGGAGGAGAGTGAGGAGAAAGAGGGATGAGCAGTTTGCGTGTGTGTGTGTATGTGTGTGTGTTGCATGTCCAAAAAAGGGAGGGAGGCAGGCTCAGAGAGTAGACAGCGAGAGAGAGAGAGAGAGTGAATGAGTGAGAAAGTGAAGAGGTGAGCTGAAGAACGAGAGGAGGACCTTCCACATTCATCAGTCCAGCAGCAACAGTGGCCAGGACAGGATGTGTTTTCTCCCAGCGACTCATGTCTACCCTCACTGACCACAGCTTGTGAGGTACGTGTACAATCCACTGTCAATATGTCAATCAAATTATTTTTGTTTTATTTTTTAAACTGCTTTTTTTTTTTTTTAATTATTCATGAAATATCTCCAAAAGATGTAAAAAGAAAGCATAGAGTACAAGTGCATTTACCTGCTTGTCTGACTCCCTTAAGATGTAAATGACCACTGAGTTATTGCATCTGCTCCACAGTTTTGGATGCACTTGTTCCCTAATTTCCAGTAACTACATCTTTATTTTGCTCTTTGTCTTGTGGGCTGCTACTGGGTCCTGTTGCAGCTGTGCCCCAGTCATGATTTTTAAAAAATTGTATTTACACCAGATGTTTCCTTTGACTTTGTCAGCTACCATCCACAGCCTTACCCTGCCAGACATAAATGGTTTCTGTTTGGGTTTTTTTTTTTTTTTTTTTTTTTTTCCTTTTCTGTTCCATTGCCCTGTAGGTTTATGTTTTAACATGTACGCATTACAGTGCCATTTCTGCACTTTCGATACAGGTTATTTATAGTTCGACTCGCTTAATTCAGAGCTTGATGGAAAAGCGGTTTGATGGGTGACACAAGTGTCATTCTGTCACATCAAGAGAAAAGTCCCTCGTCTTTGCACAAAGGTCATTTTAATCAGAATCAACCTGTGTGTCTCGTTAAATACAAAATACTTTTTCAGACATTCCATTTGTAAGCAAAGCTTTATAAACATAACCACTTGAACTTAGGAAGAATGTAAAACAGAAAGTCAGTTACTATTTTAACTAGTGTGACTGACATTAGTGTAAAAATGGTAGTAAACCCGTAGCATTTTGGGCAAGAGGAAGTTTTTCCTCTGCAGTTACTGTAACACAGCTGATATTATTATTTGCTCGGTGGAGCACATCAGTAGGGTTAGATTTTTTTTTTTTCCCAGTCAAGTTTCACTTGGTGCTGCTGGTCGCTGGCCACTTAACAGGAAAGCTGAAGTTGCTGCATCTGGACCTTGTGTTGTTTTCTCACTGTACTCAACACCATGCAAAATAAGGATGCTGAGGGTGGACTGTGGGCTTACGCAGTTTTGACCTCCAAGTTCTTAGTTAAAAAAAAAAAAAAATCTGCATAGTGTGTAGGTGAAAAGTGAAATTCCAGTCCAGGAAGTGAAATTCTTCATGTGAAAATCAACGTAGCATCAATAACGACTCTCATTTTGATGCACTTCTCTGCTTACAGTCATATGGGAGTCGTCGCCATGGAGATCCTGTGGTCCTTATGTCTCGTGGTGGTTCTCGTTTCAGTGCATCCAGCCAAAGCTCGCAGAGGCCTGCAAGGTCAGTCTGGTTGGACGAAAATCATTTTGTTTGTTTTGTGTCTGTCATGGATGAGATACAGGCAGAACGAGCCTCGAGAGTTTGCAGTAATTAGACTTGGAAGTGTATGTCAGAGGACTGGATAGGAGAGATTTGATTACAAAATTAAATATGTAATATTAGGAAAGCTCTGCTTAAAGAGAGGTATGGAGCTTTGAGGTAAAATAAGTTCATTCTCTAAATTTGAAAAATATGCAATGATGAATGAAGAGGGGCAAGATTTATTTTGGCTGTTCCAGTTGGCTTTCCCTCTTGTTGCCTGCCATCACACACATTACACATTACAACTGCATAATGCTGAGATACCTGATTCTCAGCGTCTCTTTGCACATACAGTGTTTTAGTTTAAGTATATGGGCAGGAGCTTCATATTTTAATTGTTTTAGATATGAACTCATGCATTGCCAGTGGGATTAAAGTGCACCTCGTCATGTTAGATTTGAGTGTTTTCATCCGTATCAGCAATGCCAAATTCAAGTCATGACGTGCTTTTAGAAATCAGATGAAAAATACCCAAACACACGTTAAAGAAAAACAACTTAGCTGAATCTAGTCTTCATCTTTCTGTATGCTTTTGGCAAATGGACCAGCTATGAATAAAATGTGCTTTAGTTCTTTACTTGTTGATTCAATGTGACTTTAAAAAAAATGCACAACTGAATCCCAAAAATTGAAGTTACCCCTTGAGCCTAATAGTTACTGTCCAAATACTAAGGAAGATCACTATATTATCTGTTCTGTTGAGCAGCATGCACAAAGGACATCAAGTCCAATAACACTGATAACAGGTCATCCTGTTCTCTCATTCCCTTTTTTCCTGTTATGTCTCTGCCAGTCCAAGGACTCTCCTGTGTAAATGACTTTGTCAATAATGTGAGTTGCACATGGAACAGTTCCCACATTGAGCCTGGCATCGACTGTTGGATCTTTGGCGAGAAGAAAAGCTGGGTGATGGGGGATACGGGAGCCTTCCAACAGCTGCCCATGATGTAAGGTTAAGATATTACAGTGACAACTGCTTAGCATCTTATTCAATTAAAATGTGATGGGTGGAAAATATTTTGTCATTTTCTTGTTTTCCTAATCATGAAAAAACACTCAGCTCTGGAGCAGTAGCCAGCAGATTTTGATATAATTTCAGCAGATAATATTAGTTATTGTTCTGTTTTTTTGGGGTTTTTTTGTTTGTTTTGTTTTTTCTAGCCGGAGCTGCAAGCTGAAACAACTGGGAAGTTCTGTTCAGGGCTGCAGTTTTGTCTTTGAAAATAAAGTAAGTTGTGATGTTGTCATGCATGCATGCAAAGTCAAGGCCTAAACGTAGCACTGGTGTCTCTTTAACACCTCCTCCTCACTTATTGAAATTTTGATTTCTAGGATAATACCATGCTAATAGTACCTGTGACTGTCAAAATGTTATGAAAAATATATTGCAAATACCAGCAAAAGAAATCGATGATAATGTTGAACGTCTTGCTCCAAAAATGCCACTATTTAGTCTGGCTTTGTCCTGTTTCGGCCTGATGTGTGCCCCTCCAGGCGTTCAGCTGCTCTGAGGTGATGTCCAGCATCCGTGTGGAGTGTAATGGGACGGCAGTTGACAGCCTGACAAAATATGAACCATGTTATCACAGTAAGCAAGGCTTTAACCTCTGCACTAAACCCTTTCTCTATTTAGCCCTCTGAACCCCACCATCCCATGTGCAAGCTGTTACTTTTACAGGTTTTATTTAACTCTCTGAACACAGTTCATTTCTTTCAAAATATATTTTAAAAATCTCTACTTTGACCTGTCAAGATGTAGTTTCATTTCTTAATTTCTTTATTTCTTTATTGTGCAAAGTGCAGATTCTTGTTTAAACAAAATACTGTAAAAAAAAAAAAAACTAAACTAAAAAACTAAAATAACATTTGTAAGAAAACATCTAAGAAAAAAACTCTGCTTTTTTTGTTATTTTGTTTTTCTTTTTTCTTTTTCTTATTTTTTTCATAAATAGACATTTTCAGGCAGATTTCTACACTTAGCAACAAAATTGCATCTTCACTGGCGAAAGTAGTGATTTATTTTAGGATATTTATTTTTAGAAAGAAATAAAGGACATTTTTTTCAGAGGGTTAAATAAGACATTTCAAGATAAATACCCACCCATGGACTTGTGAAATTCATATGGTTATCTTTCTTTTTAGTTGAGATGTAATCCACAATTTTGACTAAGAAAGAAGAACTTTTGTCTTAATTTCTTATTCCGCACATTGAAAATACAAAAAAAAAAAAAAAAGAGGGAATAAATTAGATGCAAATTCTTGGGCATTTACTCAGTTTAAAGGTGACTTTTTTTTGTAACATTTATTTAAAGGTATGCAAGTCGCTTGAGCCCGGGGCGTCTGGACTATACGGGAACAGGGGTGCTGCCAGGAATTTTGAGCTCCATGAAAAAAATAAATAAATAAATTAAAAAAACCATATATATATATATATATATATATATATAGTTACTTGATGATGGTTGGTTTAATAATTTTATATTAGTTTTTACCTATTTTTTGGGCCCCTGTCAGGCAAGGCCCTTGGAATTGTCCTAATTTTTCCACCATATACGGTGCCCCTGTACGGGAATAACTAATTTAGGCTGCTGTCTGACACTTTTTTCACAGCAACTGTACAGTATTGTAGTAACACAGTTACTACAATACTGATACAGTTTTGTGTGTGTGTGTGTGTGTGTGTGTGTGTGTGTGTGTGTGTGTGTGTGTGTGTGTGTGTGTGTGTGTGTGTGTGTGTTTGTGTGTTTTATGACAGTTAAAATGCACCCTCCAGGGGCTGCCAATGTCAGCATCAACGACAGCTGGATATCCTGGACACCAGGCAGCCCTCGCTCCAACCTTTTCATTCTCTTTGAATTCGAACTGGAAATCAAACAGAATCACCAGAAATGGAAGGTGTGTGTATGTGTGTGTGTGTGTGTGTGTGTCGGTAGCACGTGTACATGTTTGCATGCATGTGTATGTGTGCATGCTCTACCTGTAAGGATGCCTGTGTACATGTCTATTTACCTTTGAAATTGCATTGCGCCACTGTGTATGAATGTGTGTAGGTATGTTCATATCTATATGCTCATTTTCCATTAAATCCCATTGAATCCATTAATTCCCATAACTTTTATCTCATACCAGGAGGCTACCACTCTCCCCACAGACAGACAAGGGGAAAGAATACCTGACTGGGCGAGGAAGGCAGGGCACTATGAGGCCAGGGTGAGAGTCAAGCCTTCTGAAATGTACCCTAACAGCCACTGGAGTGACTGGAGCCCTGTGGCATCCTGGGTGATAGTAGGCGACATGACGCCAGCCCTGGAGGACAAAGGTAACCCCAGGAAAAACACTAAACCTATGTTTTTCGGATCTCAAATGACCTCTACTTCCTGCAAAACAGGGTCTTCTAAATAGTGATGTTGTCCTGTGCTACTGGCTGTAAAAATTTCAACCAATTAAACCTTCACAAGACTTTAAATATTCTCTCTCATTCACCTGTCCCTTTAAATGAAATTGTGTTTCTCTCCCAAACTGATATCTTATGGTGTCAGGGTTTGGTCTTTCCCATTGGGTTCCTGTTTCTACAGGAAATACATCAAATTAAGAAAGGAAGAGTCCATTTCATGGGGTCTTTAATTAGTGTTGCCAGAGATTACACATCAGTCTACACATCCATCCATCCATCCAAAGCATCTTGCTGTTTAAGTGGGGCAACAGAGGTACTTTTCCCCAGAAACATCCATGAGCTCCTTCTGGAGGATCCCAGTTTGCCTACAACTAGGATATGTAGCCCTTCCAGCTTGTCCTGAGTCTGGCTTAAGGTTTCCTCCCAGAAATCTGTCTGGTATACTTGAAAACGGATGTACCTGGTAGCATCGTTTCCATGTGCCAAAACCACCTTAGCTGGCTCCTCATAACGTAGCCAGCAAAGTGCACTTAACTCAGCCTGTCACGGAGAGTGAGTGCAGGCATTCTGCAATGAAACCTCATTTCAGCCACTCGTATCTCTGATCTCACTGTTTTGGTCACCACCCAAACTTGTGATCACAGGTCAGGATCATAACACACTTTGTTTTTCTCAGCACAGTACAACATCAGCATTGCTGTTGCCACTGTGTCTATCTGGCAGTCAGTGTCATCATGTTTACCCTCCATTGTGAATACAACCCACAGATACCTGGATTCCTCCACTTGGAGCAATTTCCTTCTCCCTGATTGAAGGGGCAGGCAACCAATTCCACCATGGCAGCTCATAATGCAGTGAAGCCAAACAGATAACATCATCTGCAATAACAGAGACGCCCTGAACACCCTGTAGATACCAGCTGTTCTTTGGTGTCCTGTAATAATCCTCTAATAATGTACTGTTGAGGAGAGGTGTCAGCTGTGATGCTCCAACAGACAGGACAGGATCTTGTTCAAGCTGGACACCTTGTCCCTGTGAGCTAACTACCTCAGCAACCTCTGCCAAGGAGACCAGCTTAGATCATAGGGCATGCTGGATTAGGAGTTCCTCAACAATCAGTTGCAACATTGTTCTTATTTGAGGACAATGTGGGCCTCAGTGCCCCTGGAGGCAGTGTTATCAGGAGCCTTGTGCTTGTGGGAGGGACACCCAAAGCAAACTGATCCCACACCAGGAGCCAGACAAATAGAAATTCATGAGCCCTGTGACAGTTCATAATCAACCATGGCCCAGAATAGGGGTACTGAGGCCCATTCCTGTACACAGGCTTGGGATGCGATGGTCTAGTGGTCCTTATAACTTGGCTAGGCACAACCTGAAAAAGCAACGTGAGACGGTACTTTGTGGTATCACCGGCCGTGAAGTGAAGGGAAGAGATCTGGTAAAATACCCAGAACTTTTCTAGTTGCAGAAAGGCAAGTTGGGGAGACAAGGGGTAATGGTGAAGACCAAAAAAGTATAGAGCAAATATTATTCCCCAGAAAAATGACAGGAATGATTTGCATGGGTATTTTGCTTCTACATACATTTTAACGAAGCCTATTTGGTCAGACACTTTACAGCCATTTTTAAAGAGTGTAAAAAATGTTCACACCAAAAAAAAAAAAAAAAAAAACAATGTCTTGCTCTTCTGTTTCAGTGCCACCTCTGGACCAGACCAGATTCAACCAGGCCACCTATTTAGTGATAGTGATAAGCCTGTCCCTCTCCTTTTCGCTCATAGTTATACTGATCGTCTGTCTCAGAAGTTGCATGCGCAAAGGGTGAGTACAGGTTTGTGTGTGTGTGTGTGTGTGTGTGTGTGTGTGTGTGTGTGTTCATGTTCATGTGCTTGTTTTTAGCACTTTTGCATGAGTGTCGCATCTCTTGTTTGAACTGTGCTTTTAAAGCAAATATCATGCTCCCTGATCCTGTGCTTCAGGCTCTTCAAGAGGAAGCCAGTGCCAAACCCCTCTAAGTACTTCCACACTCTGCACTCTGTCCATGGAGGAAACATCAAGGTACATCTAAAATGTATCCAACATATGTGCATTGCACTGCTATGAATTAAGGCCTTGACCACAAGTCAAGGCCTGAGTGCATTTTACCGCAAGCATTACTGCAAACATTTCACAAAGTGTTTGAACACACACAACATAATGCTCCACTGTGCATGCCATATTAATCCAACACAAGGCATGTTGCATTGAATTATGGGTGTAACTTTTGAATTATCACTGTTATAAATCAATTACTTTATTTCTTGCTTTTAATGGCTTAGCAGAAAACAGGTGATTTAAGCTCTAGCGTAGTGTCTCTCTCTTTTTCACACACACACACACATACACACATGTTTGGCCACAGTTTTCTACTACCAGTAAAAGCAGAAAGTTGTGGCTACAATCTAAACTAGGTTAGAGAAACTATTTGGTGGAAATCAGTAATCACCTGCTCTGGCCTCCTGGTGTGGTTTTGCTTTGTGTTCCAGGCAACGCTAAGACACACACACACACACACACACACACACACACACAGCTTAACCTTCTGAAACTCTTGTGTGAGAAAATATTTACACATCACAGTCAATCTCACATATCACTGATTCTTGAGAATTTGGATAAATCATGTCCCACTAAGAAAAATGCTATTTCTGCTGGAAATTTACAACATTTTAATGAATAAAAAGAATCAAGGGCATAATCATGGGGTCCTTTGCACATTTGTAAGGTTTTTTCATAGGTTTATTTTTAATTTGTATGAATTTAATGATTATATGTTGGCCCATGCCCTACAAAGCCAGTTGTCCTCGGATAGGAGATAATCATTTCAACTTGATTAAAACAACAAAAAGTAATAATTTCATTGAATAATATCTTTACCACATGAAAGAGTACATCATAATATGTATTAAAAACTACAAACGATGGGTTTTGAACAATATTTACTATTATTTTGTGGTTGCTCAAAATGTGTCCCAGATATTCGTCACCACCGTCAGATATTTATTTAAAAAATAATAATAAAAAAACTAAAAGGTCAGTTACATTCCTGAGGATCCCTTTTCAAACCTTCAGCTCTACTGCATGCTTCAAGACCACTCAGGCTCCTGGAAGTTTTCTATTTTCTCTTAAATCTCTTCATATTTTGGGACACCGCTGCTGTCACAACCATAAATTGTCAACACCGTCACTTCTGTATAAAAAATATTAGATTAGATTATGGAATAAATGTATACTTTTTAAGAAGAGGTCTGATGCAGGTAGCAACAGGGCGAAAACAAGCTGGCTAATGTGAACAACTCATGCTTATCATGTGAAAGAGCAGGTTTCTGTCACCACCGTCAGACGTCACCACCGTCAGGTTTTCTGTCTGACAGTGATGACTGAAGTCTGAAAAATGCTTATAACAGTGCTCAGGATTGTTATTTTTTATACTAAATAGTTAAATAAAGTTGTTAAGCAAGAAGCCATTGACTTGAGTGGTATAAATTTTGGAAATGTATGTTGTAATGAGGCGACTGTCACCACCGTCAGATTAGTGTCACCACCGTCAGAGGCAGTTATATTGGTTTTAAATGAATATGCTTACAATATGTTTCTTTGGTGCTGTTGAGTCATTAAAGTAATAGTCTCTTTAATACAAAAATATGTTTTTCAAATAAAAAAAAAAACATTACGGTGACGGTGTTGACAAAAACAAAGTAGCCTAATAACTGGAAAAACCTATTTTATGAAAAAAATGCAAAATGAGGAGGTTGCACCGGTACATTGCTGAATAGCCAAGACCTTGGCCTATAATGATATACCTTCAGGTTTTGTAATTTAACACACTTTTTTTTTTTTCAAAATTAAAACCTGTTTTATCCAAATTCCCAAGAATCAGTTTCACATCTTTGCGCTCATCACCTTTCTCTTCCTCACTCTCCTCCTGTCCAGAAATGGCTGAATCCCCAGACAGCATCAGAATCGTTCTTCATAGCCCAGCCATGCGACCAGATCTCCCCGGTGGAGGTGTTTGATGTCTGGGATGTGGTTCGCTCCACCACACCTTCCTCCACCACCACCGCCCTGCTTCACTGTCACTCTGGCTGCGCCTCCAGTGGCTTGGGCAGCAGTGGTGTTGTCGAACATTCCTCCTCCTCCTCCTCCTCGCCCTGCTTCTCCAACATGGGCTACTTCTATCCCAGCTACCCTAGCACATCTCTGCGAATCGATCCCAGCCCTGACTACTTCACCTATCGTGATGATTTCCTCGACAGCCACAACCTCCAACTCTCCCTCTGCCCCTTTCTTGCTGGCTCCTCAACCTATGAGGGCTTGCACTGTCCCAAACGAGAGCACAACATGGAGCCCCACAGCCCAGACTCCGGCTTTGGGGTCGGCAAGGAAGATCAAGCGGATTTTGAGGAGGACGTGGATGTGGGTCAGGAAGAGGTTTCAGGTGATCATCATGACTCACCGCTTCTCATCTTCCCTCTCCAGCTCCCCTCCTGGATGTGTCCACCTTCCTCCCCTCCACCCGCTTGCCCCCCTTCCTCTTGTCCACCACCCTGCCACCCTCCCAGTCTCCCCCAGGTACACCCTGACCAAGATGTACCTGTGGTAGCGCCCAGTGGCAGTTATGTGTCTTTACCTGTTGGGGGTGCCATGTGCAGGTCTTCCTCGATGCCTGTGGAGGCCGGTAAAACAGGGTATCTCACCCTCAAAGATCTTCAGACCACCTACAGCAATAAGTCCATCTGAACTGCTGGCCAAGTCCATACCCCAAGATTTTACACTGATCCACACCGTCCACACTGCGAGCAACTTGGCTGATGGTCGCTCTGTTCTGACTGACTGTGGTTTGCGTGACAGTCTCCTGCAGCGAAAGGGTAGCACAGTTTTGACCTAGAAAAATGATGTTATACAATTATATCACATAGTTTTTGCTGCTTTGGTATTGCCTTTCATAACGTTACATTACCTGAATGAGTTAACATAACTAGCTAGCAAGCACTAATCAGACGGCATTAATTATTAATAAACAGAAAAAAAAACTATTGCAACTAATGTGCAAGCATCTTTTTGGAGACGTTTATTCCTGTGGACATTCATATGAAAGCAACTAGGAAGCTTTAATTGGCTGTTGTCAACTTCTTGCCCATTTTGCATTTGTTCATGAAATGAAAATATATCATTTGCAAAACAAAGACGCATAGAAACCAGAGTGGCTGCTGACAACCAGTGAAGGTCAGCCTAGGCCAACTCTCAGCCGGCAAGATTGTTCACACACAGTCCCGAGTTTACCTGGACTGCTTGGCCCTATAGGAAATTAATGCTCTTCTGATAACCTGTTGATTGTGTCGACTGCACTGCACTTACCCCTGATTTACTAAGACGGGTGCAAACCAGCAGCACATGCTGATAACAGGCATAAGTCACTATTATCAGTTTACCAAGTGATTTACTAACAGCCATTGCAATATCTGACACAATTTGCCAAATAGAGTCCCTGTTTAAACTGTTGCATCTGAATAATCAAATCCAGCTAATTAATTGTTGTTAGTACTTCCAGTTCAGTGATAGCCTACAGTAATTACACAGAATTTCTACTGTGAATTTTAGACAGGAGAAAAAATATCTTGTTTCACTCAAGCCCCGATGCACCTGCCACACCTGGCACATTAAATGAAATACACTGTAATCCATTAATTATGTAATGTCATCCCTACCTCTGATTAATAGGGAAGTGCCTTGTGAGTCGAGCAGCGTGAATTGACTTTGGAAGCGTAAGCATAAGTAGGCTGCTGGTAGATTTAAAAATAATTTTTAAGTTTGTGCCTACATTAAAACATGCTTTCACTGG
Organism: Myripristis murdjan; assembly: GCF_902150065.1. NCBI lineage: Eukaryota > Metazoa > Chordata > Actinopteri > Holocentriformes > Holocentridae > Myripristis > Myripristis murdjan. The sequence continues at coordinate 6,292,586 of NC_043987.1, read as the reverse complement.
GTGGTAAATAGCATCCATAATTCACGGTTAAACACTGCCTCTCCTTTAGTAAATCAGGTGCAAGGAGCTGTTATAATAATTAGAATAAACTCTCCTTCATTTGTGTGCTTTCTGGCTGACACACACAAATATACATATTTATCAGTTCTAAGGAGCAAAGTCTTAGAACCCTGGTGTCCGCCTTCAGCTGCACTCACAACATTAATCTCAGAACTGTGACTTTTTACACCATTATCACCACCAAAAACCTTTAGTAAATCAGGGTGTTAATGAGGGGTGAAATGACATTTTACCAATCTGGCTGAAGTAACTACACTGAAAATTGTGCCTCACATTCAGTCTTTACCGCAATTATAGCCATGATTGTGTCATATCAGAACTACTTTGCATGCCAAAAACCTTAAAAATGTACAAACAAATGTACATGAATTTGTCGTGGCTACACTGGTGTAGAAAAATACGGATCATGCTGTGTCACAGGGCATTCTGACACAAGGACACGGACAAGGACGGTAGCACAAGGACAGCCTGATCTTGAACACAAGGTCAGGCTATCCTGACGAGACAAGAGTGCTAGGGGCTGTTTGCTGTAATATTTCATTGCAGTTTTTGTATAAGACAGCCAGGTGATTATTTGTTATAGACTACCACCATTTATGTGTAGGAAAATTCATTCAGAAAATTGCAAACTGCCAAATTCAAACTACAGTCTTGCTTGAACGTGTCTTGGTTCCTTCATGAAATGCTGCTATCAGTCATGAAGGACACACATAAATGCAGTTTTGATGTTTTTCTTTTTCTGTTTTCTTACTTTAACTCAGAGGCTACATGATCAAATGCTGAGTGAAATCTATTATCCTTCAGCTCTTGAACCCGGGTAAAACTCTGTTGTATATATATATATATATATATATATATATATTTTAAAGTGGCTGGATGTCAGTGGCAATTTATTTTTTTTTCTATTCCTGGAAAAAAGTACTTTTTGCAGATTGGTCAGCAGCGGTCAAACTGATTTAGATTTTTATGTCAGCAATAATTAACTACTTATACAAACATCGCTTTACAGTGGCATGTTTTCTCGGTGGAGATTTTGTTGTGAATGCACATGTTAAGTTTAAACCAACTGACCTGGTCTATTACCTACTCAAAGCATTATACTGAATTCTGCCCATATTTATCTGCTGTAATACAGGGAGGCAGCTGGTTTGCCATTGCTGTAGTATGTTAGTTGAGGTTGTCTTGTTTTGTTTGTATTTACAAATTATTTCATTCAAGAGTTTTATGTACACATTTTTGAGAAAAATTGGCCACCTGACATTGATTAAATAGTACATCAACCTGGTGTTCATTAATCAGTGTTTCGCGTCTATATATCAGTATCCATACTTATTTCACTTAAGGTAGTGTCACCTTTTTCAAGTTATTTTTTTTTTGAGTGAAATTCTTTACAAATATATTGCATTGTCTCTGTAATCAAATTTCTAAAAAAAATACATGTAAATCTTTTTTTTGTATGTCAGACCTTTGCAATTCATTCAGGCCAGTGGTCTACGCTGCTACGGTTGTCTGTATACATGTATTTCCACTGTGCAAACACCAAGCAAAATAAAAGCTCTGGCAGAAATGGGTCACCCTTTGACTTCCTGTATTGCTGTGCAGTCGGGGCTGAGGGTGGGCGAGTGGCCCCACATGTGAGTTGAGCGTGAGTGTGATTGTGAGAAAGATACTGTGAAACATTTGTGTATGTGCATGTGTGTGTGTGTGTGTGTGTGTGTGTGTGTGTGTCAAGTATGTGTGTTCACAGGTCCTGTCAGGTGGTCCTCTTTGTGTGTCTGTATGTGTTTGTGAGCGTGTGTATTAGAATGTGGTTTGACATTTAGCTCTGACACAACAAGTGACATCCGCTCACCTTACAAAAGAATTTACAATATTTAGCCATGAGAGAAACTGGAGCATCAACACGGTGTTATGGGGGAAAAAGCAGCATGACTTTAAAGGACATCTTTATTCATATATGTTTGTAAATAACACTGAGTAATCAAATATTCAAGAGAAAAATAATTTTGCTAAAAACAGACCAATCAGCAAAAATTCAGGAATGTTATAGTTCAGTTATTTACTCTGACAATTTATCTTTAACACCCAAATAACTTCACCCCTCTCCACTGAAGTATACTGCAAAAACACAGTTGTTACCGTAACAGAGCACACACAAAACATTATGCAGCCTTACTTCTTTAAATATGATTTGTGACTTAAAAATCCATTGCTGGCCTGTTTAGTTAACCCAGTTAAGCCAATTCAAAATGCAATTTTAAAATTTATATCCATGTCATAAGAATTAATTAGATTTCTCCTTGCAGTTCGAGTTAAATTACAGCTACAGAAGACCACACAAATACTGTACATGTCACGTTTGCCAACCATGTCTGAGCACTGCGCTGCAGCTGTAGGGGCTCTCCGCAGGATCTTCTGAAGAGTCTTTTCTCATTCAGGAGAAAAAGTTTTAAGGCTCTCTGATGTACTGTGTTGATTCTACCACTAGGTGGTGTTAGAATACCTGACCAATGTGTCTAATCACAAACTCAAAGTTTCAGACTCACTGGACACCGTCTGGCTGTGGAAACTGGCCCCTGCAGACAGACCTGGACACCTAGGACAGGACAGGCAGCACTTTCTGCATGGCTATATAAGCACTGTGTTGTTGTCATGCCAATAATGAGAAAGGGGGGCAGGAATTTTCCTCTCCTCTGTCCACCTGCCCCTCCTCCTCAGTGGACTGCAGTGGTTTGCAGAGACGCAAAGTAAAATACCCTCTGTCTTAAGAAACCACAGAGTTTGTTTTGGATCTAATATACAGAGGAACGGTCAGCCTGGCCCTGTGTCGTACCCACTTTGTGTGGATTAGGAACAGACAAGCAGACATCCCTCTCAGGGGGTGATACAGTCCAGCAATCACCAACAACACATGGGCCAAAACAATGGGGAAAGCCACCACATGAAACTGGTTGCTGTGCAGCAATAAGCGTAATGAGGGACGAATGTGTGAGTGTGCTCAGAGGGCAAAAATAATTTCTTCCAGATGGTGTTGAATTGGCTGTGAACCAAAGACAAAGTCCTGTTACATATGTGTTCAATGTCTGAGAGGGGAAATGGGGCATAAAACACATTTAGAGACAGCCATTTTAGTTGTCCTCTCTCTGCCATCTATCCTGGATCTGCTTGATTTTCCAAACAATTCCTTGTAGAGGAGCAACAGGGCCGCAACTAAAGACATTTTGACAAGAAACAGCAGGTAAACCCAGGTGTTACTGTTGACATTAATGAGGTCTAACAGAGCCAGGGTCCTGCTGTTGTTCATGCTGGCTCGCTGGAAACACTGCTACTCTGACATGGAACTGAACCTTCATTAATGTAATCAGTAACGCCTGTGTTTACCTGCTATTTCACGTCTAAATGGCTGCTGTGAAAAAGGTCTGCTGGTGACAAAACCTTAGCCTCTTGGCCAATTCGCCATGACGCTAAATCGATGACAGATATTTTCGTGCAAAAGGAAATAAAAGCTGTATGATCGCCTTGCATGATGAATGATCGATGATTTTGTAGCAACCAGGGGCTTCATTTCTCTCTTGATTCCCCTCGAACAACTCTTTTAAAAGGACCATACCAGTGATTTTGCATGCTTAGCACAATATCAACAAAATGTATTTACTTCCCGCTTTGCTTTACACTTACAATTATCAGTTCTGTGGTTTGTGAATGATGATGACTTTGATAGCTGCAGAAGGAGAATATTATAAGGCAGGTGTTTCAACCAAAAATTCTGATTTAATAATGTTGTGAGATCTTTAGTACCCCTGGAGGATTTGCGAAGAGCTTGTTGTTTTCTTCTTTTAAGCTTGCATTGCATTGCATGCGCCATCTAAACACACCAAACCCATGCACCTGTAATGAATTTAAGACATAATTATGTGACTCACCACTAATGCATTTTACATTTTATCGTCCCTAGTGATTTCAAGTATCACTGTCCAAAACAGGAAAACCATCAAAGACAATGTTTAAACCACCCATACTGGCTTCAATACATAGATTAATGTAATATTTTTTATTTGACACATTGGGGCAGAAATAACCACAACATGATTTCGTTCACAAATGATCCTGTCAATTTCTTTCCAGCACCGCTTACAGACTCGACAGCCAAGTGTCAATCAGTCACCAAGATTTTGCAAAACTGTCTGAGCAAGTACTTCTGTCTTTGGCATGTGAGGTCAGTACCAGCTGTGAAGACCATTGGTCATGCTGAGGTCAGCAGCCAGCACACCCAGGTGTGTGTCAGAGCAGATGGTTCACCTGTAAGGTCAGAGGTTAAAGGGTCAAAGTCCACGGCACAGTTACATTATTGGACCTCCGGGTTCAAGCAGGAAACATAGGGTGGAATGTCTTTGTCTGTGATGTGGACAAATTGGGTTTCAACAAGGGTTGGGGGGTCAACATGTACAATGATACAATGTTTCTGAAATGAGACTGTTGGCTCTGCCATTATAACAAAATGCAATAAGAGTTTATAAAGTAAATAAGGAAAACACTGTGAGATTCTTGGCTTGAAGGCTGTGCCACACCAAGCCGATGATTTCTGGCCGATTGAGCATGTTGAATCAGGTGAGAGAGGAAAACCGTCTGTGGTGAGCGAGAGTCTCCATTCCTGCGTCTTCCGATTTCTGTTTTTGAATGATGAATATAGACTACCACCTCCTGCTGGTGTAGAGAGTTATTTCCTCTCACGAAGGTGCAGAACATAAATGCTAGTTAGCCATTGGCTGTAGTGTTTGCAGTGTGTTCAAGTGTATGTTGCAACATCGGCGACATGAGGCAAGTCAGCCTTTGTCGCCGCTGCACCTCCAGTTAACAGGTGATCTAAAAGAAAAGAGCACAGAGGATCACTGAGCACTGGAAATAGGTAAAGAGCACAACAAACAATGGAAGGATTCATGACCTAGAGCGAGGGATAAAAGCCTGATTCATACCCAATGAAAAAGAAAGGTTCAAAGGAAGATATCATGAACTTGGAATCTGTATCGAGTGAGTTCAGATGAGCTTTTTAAGAGCATTTATGGGAGCGAGATGGGGAGGAACACTCTCCTGAAGTAATTGCATAACAGTTTGTGGAGTCTGGGGAGCCTCAACCCTCGGGATCCCGAGGCAGTAATGTTCAACAGCTGTGCTCATGTTACACGTGTGCATGAATCTGGCCTCAGCTTCTTGCTTTGCTGTGATGGTAATGAGCTCGACAATTCAAACAACTGCTGCACTAGTTGTAAAATAGCAGGGTGGGCTGGGTTGTTTTCCTTCCCTCATGTATATTTGCCAACTTTCCTCAGTGACGAGATAATGAGGGTTAAAGGTTCATGTTTTCCTCCTGAATCAAAGTGTTAAGTGTGTGTCTGCAGTACATGGGTGCATGGCTGAAAACATACCTGTGTGACTCTGCTTGCACCCATTTTGGGATCGTGTTTGTGAGTGTGTGCGCGCATCTCTCTGTGAAAGATTTATCATTCCTTCCAATAATGACGCCAGTAAAATGAGGTCTAGTTTGCTAAAAAGCCAAAAGAATTTCACTTCAAACCCAAAGCGTAAACCAGCAGAGATGCAGAACAAAAGTCGGGCTTGCCTAACCAGTGTAACAAAAACCTCTTGGCTCATGAAAAACCAAGAACAATTATCAGCAGTGCTACTCTCTCTGCCCAAAATGCACTGCAGTTTTCAAACTCGTAGGGCATCATCACACTTTAATATAGTTAAAACTGAGGAGACCATGAAGCACATTCTCATCGACTTAAAGGATAATTGTTGTTATTTAAAATCTGGACCCTATTTTCCTTGTTCTTGCCGTCGTGACAACTGATTGTGTTCAAAATGTTAATGATTTTCCTCATCCTAGAGCCTGACACAGCAGCTTCAGTTCACCTGGAGCACAATTCTCCAATACACACATCCTGGAAAAAACAAACTCACAACTTTATTAAGTGCATCAACACAAGTGGTAGCTGAATCACAGCAAGAAATCCATCCACCAAAACTGGCAATGAAACACCAGAATTATCTGTTCTAGTCACAATAATACAATCAACTGTAGATGCAACCGTTCCACCAAGTAAAACATGTAAGAAGGCTTCCAAGCTGAGACAATAATATCCTGTTCCTCTATAGCTGAACACAGCAGGAAACTGGAGGATGGTAAATTAAATAAGACATGGGGGAAAACGTTCAAAAGTATCAAATGACCTACTGCAACTGAAATGATGTGGTAATTGCTCCACTACAGCCATGTGAAGAAGACATGTTTAACTGCAGTGTCAGTGTGCTGAAAGCATATGTGAGAACTGCAGCTTCGTCAAGCTTTACATTGATGTAAACCACCATTTCACTGAGAAACTGGCCGATTATGTAACAACTTCAAGAAAACTTTTAATGTGTTTCCATTCTGAGTCCTGTCCTTGAGCTTACTGACAGTGTATCACCATTCTGACCTTTTCATGTGATCTTTATCCTAATGATTTCATCGCTTTGGAAAGCTAAAAAAAAAAAAAAAAAAAAAAAAAACAGACAAAAACGCTGCTGGAGGGTCTTCAATGCTACGGTTATCATTTTATATTTCCCTCTTACTTGTTTTGTCTCTTTTTCTTTTCAGTGTCTTTTGCTGTTTCTCTCTCCCATTTTCTCTCCATCTCTCTCACTCCCAATCAATTCTCTCTTTCTTGCATTTTCTCAGTCATCTGTTTTTCTCTCTAAACATTAAAATCTAAATCTAATCTGATATAAAATAAACTGATGGGCAACCTATACAGTCATGGACGAAAGTATTGGCACCCCTGGAATTTTTCCAGAAAATACACCATTTCTCTCAGAAATTATTGCAATTACAAATGTTTTTGGTATACACATGTTTATTTCCTATATGTGCATTTGTACAACACAAAAAAAAACAGAAGAAAAAAGCCAAATTTGATATCATTTTACACAAAACTCCAAAAATGGAGTGGACAAAATTATTGGCACCCTTTTAAAACTGTGGGTAAATCATTTTATTTCAAGCATGTGGTGCTTGTTTAAACCCACCTGTGGCAAGTAACGGGTGCTGGCAATATCGAAATCACACCTGAAGCCAGTTAGAATGTATAAAAGTTGTTTCAACCTTTGTGTTGTGTGCCTGTGTGTGCCACACCAAGCATGGAGAAGAAAAGAAGAGCCGAGAATTGTCTGAGGACTTAAGAAGCAAAATTGTGGAAAAATATGAACAATCGCAAGGTTACCAGACCATCTCCAGAGATCCTGAAGTTCCTTTGTCCACTGTGCTCAATATAATCAAGAAGTTTATAACCCATGGAACTGTGGCTAATCTCCCTGGACGTGGATGGAAGAGAAAAATTGAAGAAAGAATGCAACGCAGGATAGTTTGAATGGTGGATAAACATCCTCAGTCAACTTCCACATAAATTCAGGCTGTCCTGCAGATTCAGGGTGCAAAAGTGTCAGCTCGGACCAGACGTTGTCATCTGAATCTGAATGAGATGAAGCGC